>NW_028281806.1:0-52500 GCF_059751285.1 Brachycentrus maculatus
TCGGGACCTCCAGAAAGGTAGCCGAGGGTGCTGACCATTACACTACGGAGGCGGACATATGTGTATATATATATATATATATATATATATATATATATATATATATATATATATATATATATATATATATTGAGAATTTGAAAAGTGTGGTTGTCAATCATGGGTAGAATTGGTAGAACTCTTTTTTTTTAAAGTAACAAATATTTTTTAAAAAATAACAAAAACATTAAGAAAAACAGACATATGATAAGATGGGTCTCAGCCCAAGATCGTGTGAGTCACACATGAGAATAAAATGTTCGAATAATACCCAGAACCAAGTTGTCCCGAACATATTTATTATATCAGATATCTGGAGCACGCATGCCACCAACACGCTGGTCACCGGCATGAAGGAAATCGGCGTTCTTTCGCCAATCGGACGACCAACGATCGTTTATTATTGTTATGTGCACTGCGTAGTTATACCAGTGGCGTGCACAGATGATAAATTAAGTTAGGCAGTAGAGGGAGGTAGTAAGGTAAGGTAGGTACTACTTAGTTTGAATTTTATTTTTCCTCGTTGTTTATTATTTTAATTTCATTTAAAAAAAAATGTTGTAAAACATATATCGCTCACTCCTTTCAAGAACGTCATAAATCACAATACTTGATTTTTCAGGAGAACGTTTTTAAAGTTTAAAAATATAATATAATGTATTGAAAATAAATATCAAGCCACTTATTGAACTTTTTACTGTGCAACATATCTTATTAGGTAAAACCTGAAGGTTTTTTCTCCATTTGAAAAATATTTAGTATATTTAACAAAATAATTAAACAATACCTTTTCTTCGAAATGCAAAAACAGCACTTTCTGCCCTGTAGCGGGTAAATATATAGTAAAAAATATGCCTCTTTTGCTGGGATATAGTACATTTTCTGGGCATTCTGAAAACATACATATCTGAAAATTGACGATTTTTGATTTATGACGTTCTTGAAAGGAGTGAGCGAAATGGCTGACTAAGTATTGCACCCACCACTTATTGAAGCTGAAATAAAGATTTTATTATTATTATTATTATTATTAGTAAGGTAGGGTAGGTACTGGTTGCGTTTTCATATGTCACGTAGGTAAGTTAGGATAGGCACTGCTTTTCCGCATATATGGAAGGCACGCCCCTGACTACCCAGGATATTGAGTACGTCTGGATAAGTGTTATTAAAGTTATAGTTATCTGAACTACGTAGATACAGGGAATAAAATACGCAAAATAAGTATAGTTAATGTTATCTTTACTACGTAGATAACTACCCAGGGCATTGAGTACGTCTGAATAAGTGTTATTAAAGTTATAGTTAGCTGAACTACGTAGATACAGGGAATAAAATACGCAAATTAAGTATAGTTAATGTTATCTTTACTACGTAGATAACTACCCAAGGCATTGGGTACGTCTGGATAAGTGTTATTAAAGTTATAGTTATCTACATTATGTAGTTATACCCAAGACGTCGAGGGCGTAGGGATAAGTAAAATTAAAGTGCAGTTTGAGTTATCTTTACTACGTGGATAACTATCTAGGGCATTGAATAATAAGTAAAATGGAAAAGCATAATTAAAGTTACAGTTATCCACTTTACGTAGCTATATATATACAGGGGATCAAGTATGTAAGGATAAGTTTAGTTAAAGTGAAAGTTATCTTTACTAGTAGATAACTAGCTACCCACGGCATTGAGTACGTACAGTTAACATAAGAAAAACAAAAGTAAAGTTGAACTTATCTACTTTTATCTTTCTACTGTAATCCCAGCCTTGTTCTTGATAGACAATGTGTATTTGAAGACTCGCCGTGTGCACGCGATTCTGGACCGTGGGCTGATGCATTTCTGGCGCGATATTCTATGCACCTTTCTCCAGAGGAATTCAATCGGGTATTCAACAGAAATAGACTATCTTGCTCCTTGCACTGCCCGCCTCGAGTGTGGGACAAGCTGGCGTGACGCACAGCGCACAGATCTAAGGTAGACGCGTTACAATTGGATGCTGACGGACAGAAAATACATAATTTTCAGGATATTCCTGAAAAAGTATGTACATGGTGTCCCCTAATCCGACGTATTCCTTTTGTGTTGGGCCAGCTTATGACTCACGAAAAAATGAAAATATAACTAACTAACTAACTAACTAACTATCACGCCGTTTCCCCGCAGGGGTAGGCAGAGAGAATAGAGCGCCACACCACTCTGTCCTTGCAAACATTTTTCGCCTCTTCCACGTTCATGCATCTCCTCATACATACCCGCCGATTGTTACGACTCCTAACCTGACCACTTTCAAGTATTTGGCATACCTGATCGTGCCATGTTTTTCTCGGTCTTCCTCTGCTTCTTTTCCCGCTCTCATTCGCCTCATAAATTTGTTTTACCGTTCTTTCCTCACTCATTCGTTCTACATGTCCAAACCATCTCAACACACCTTTCTTTAATTATTTTAACGATAATGCTTATCTCAGCTTTGCATTCCTTCCTTATTTCACTATTCGTACATCTATCATTCTTCGTTTTGTCGCACATTCTTCTGAGAGGTCGCATTTCGACTGCATTTAGTCTACTTTCATCCTTCTTTTGCCAACTCCATGTTTCACATCCATACATTAGAGTTGGAACCAGGACTCCGTTGTGCACTGCCAGTTTAGCTTCCGCTGATAGGTTTTTATCTGCTATAACTAATTTCAGTGCACCATTCACTTTGTTCCCAGCATTCACTCTCCTTTCTATGTCTTTATCAATCTTTCCATCCCTAGAAAACATACTACCCAAATACACGAAATCATCTACCTGTTCCAAAATCTCCAGTTTACCAATATTTCACATTCAGATCTGCATTCTTCTCTTTCAAAAACCATAATCTTGGATTTGCTAACATTCATCAATAAATCATTTTCCTTGCAAATGAAAATATAACCTCAATAAAAGTGCTTTAGTTTTCCAGATAATTACACATTAAAATTTTCCGAACGTCTACGCCTTAGATCAGTTTTTTGACTGCCACTTTTTCAATTTTTCATATTTTAATTTTAATTTAAAATTTTTAATACATAATTAGTATTTAATTGATTACAATCCAAAATATTACCATTACTGGCTTGCCTTGGCGAAAAAAAAAGTTTAATGCCCGGTCAATGATTTTAAAATAATTTTTTAGGTGACTTTGACTCTTCACCCTGAAAAAAATATATATGACGCTAACCTGGCAAGTTATTTTAAAACTTTTATGTCATTTTTGTGTCACATTTATGTCGTTTTATGTCAGTTTTATGTATTTATGTCATTTTAAAAACAGTACAAAATTTACTTTATTTAATTTAGAAAAAAAAATGCGTTTTTAATGCAAAATGAGCTGATTTTATAACAATTTTATTTATTAGGAATTCCGATGTAAAGATATTTCTTGTTTTAATAAAGTAAAAAGTGTTTACGTTAAATTAAATTATTTTTGTATGTTATTGTGAAACATTGTGTCCGCCTAAGTAGTGTCCCGAGTTCGATTCCCAGGGGGGGTCAAATAAATATAAGTGATTTTTTCACTGTAATATCTATTCAATATTACCCTGGACTGGTACCTGAAGCGGAGGGCTGATCACCTTTCCTTAATGTGAAAACGATCAAGATAACACTGCGTTTATATGAAGCAGTGCCCTATACACCATTGGGGTGCGGATAAGGGTTTTTTAAATTGTGAAACAAAAATTAGAATCCTAAAATATGAAAATTTGGAGAAGTGGCTTTAAAAAAACTGTTCTAAGGGGTAGATTTTCGGAAAATTCATAAAAGTCGAAATATCTCGAAAACTAAGACACTTTTACGGAGGTCATATTTTCATTTTATGGTAAGTTATGAGCTGGCCTAACCCCCTTAAAAGGAATACGACGGATTATGGGACATCCTGTATATATATTGTAGTCGTACGGGAGAAATTGACCAAGTGCATTTTTTACAAAAACTTGATCATTGACTATTTGATATCTTACTAGCTTAATATTGCCCTGGAAAAATCCCAAAGCGATTTAAAACTTGTAAGTATATTGACTTGGTAGAAATGACTAACTGCATTGATGTTTATTTTGTTGCCAAGCAAAAGTGACTTAAATGGCCCCCCTGAACATTTTACGTTTTTTTTTATGTATTAATTTTAAATCAAACACAGATTTTTTGAGTCTACTAAGTTGTATTTTATTAACAAAAAACACATAAAAAATTATATTGTGACAATTGTGACAATTGTTTCGCGATAATGCCCTAACAAGGCGAAACAATTGTCACAATATAATTTTTTGTGTTTTTTGTTAATAAAATACAACTTAGTAGACTCAAAAAATCTGTGTTTGATTTAAAATTAATACATAAATTAAAATGGAGTTCTACAAATTAAACGCCAAGTCAATAAATATTTTACGTTTTGTTAGTTGGTCACTTTCTCCTGTACGACTACGATATCGCTCACTCCTTTCAAGAACGTCATAAATCAAAAAACTTGATTTTTCAGGAGAACGTTTTTATAGTTTAAAAATAAAACACAATGTATTAAAAATAAATATCAAGCCACTTTTTAAACTTTTTACTGTGCAACAGATCTTTTTAGGTAAAACCTGACTGTTTTTTCTCCATTTAAAATATTTAGTACATAAAAAAATAATAATTGAACGATACCTTTTCATCAAAATGCAAAAACATCACTTTCTGCCCTGTAGCGGGTAAATATTAAGTTAAAAATATGCCGCTTTTGCTGGGATATAGTACATTTTCTTGGCATTCCGGAAACATGCACAACTGAAAATTGTCGATTTTTGATTTATGACGTTCTTGAAAGGAGTGAGCGATATGTACAATATTCCCAAAAGTAAATCCCAAAAGTAGAAAAAAACCAGCGATTCTACACTATTCATATGTTTGGAGCTTCTATATGTGGAGGTCCTCACCAAAACGTTACATTTCCATTGTAACTGATTTTACTTCATTTTGAGTGTGTCCAAATACTTGTTCACAAAATCTGGATTATCTCCAATTACAGGAATTATTTTCATATTATTTTATGACATCTCATCAAAGATGAAGAAGAATATGGAAGTCTGGGCATTTACGGGGTTGACGACCGTCATAGGCTTCTTTAAGTGATCACTTTACACACGTGTAACATTCACCAATTTTACGAATACAAGAATATATTCTAATATAAGAGTTTCTGCTTAATAAAAAGCTTCTTTACATCTCACCAAAAGATGTCTCTAGTGAAATTCTAGTGATTCAAGAACAAGGTTTCTAAATTGGTTCATATATACAGAACTTCCAAGAATTTGAGTAGTGTGGTAGTCAATAATGGGTAGAATTGGTGAATGTTACACGTGTGTTAGGTGATCACTTAAACTAGCCTATGACGGTCGTTAGCCCCGTAAATGCCCAGACTTCCATATTCTTATTCATCTTTGATGAGATGTCGAAAAATAATATGAAAATAACTCCTGTAATTGGAGATAATCCAAATTTTGTGAACAAGTATTTGGACACACTCAAAATGTTGAGAACGTTTTCATTAAAAATATAATACAATGTATTAATCATAAATATCAAGCCAATTACTAAACGTTTTACTGTGCAACAATTTTTTTTAGGTAGAACCTGAAGGTTTTTCTACATTTGAAAAATATTTAGTATATTTATAAAAATAATTAAACAATACCTTTTCTTCAAAATGCAAAAACAACACTTTCTGCCCTGTAGCGGGTAAATATTAAGTTAAAAATATGCCTCTTTTGCTGGGATATAGTACATTTTCTGGGCATTCCGAAAACATACACAACTGAAAATTGACGAATTTTGATTTATGACGTTCTTGAAAGGAGTAAGCGATATATGTTTTTACATACATATAAACAAAACAAATTGCTTGGATTGACTAGAATTTCATTAGAGACATCTATGGTTAGAGACTAAGGAAGCTTTTTATTCAGCAGAAACTCTATCATTTGTCCGAATCCTGGATTATATTCACACACATGAGAAACGCTAGACAAATTTTTATGGTTGTCAATAATGGGTAGAATTGGTGAATGTTACACGTGTGTATAGTGATCACTCAAACCATCCTATGACGGTCGTCAGCCCCGTAAATGCCCAGACTTCCATATCCTCCTTCATCTTTGATGAGATGCCAAAAAATAAAATGAAAAATACAACTCAGTGGACTTAGTAGACAATTAATACATACTTACTTACATACAATGTGGCGTTCCATCCTCTCTGCCTACCCCTGCGGGGAAACGGCGTGATGGTAGTAGTAGTAGTAGTACTTTCATACATTTTTTGAAAATAAAAAAAATAAAACACTTTTACTTACTTTTTTCTTCTAAGTATTAAAAATAGATATTCTGAACAGAGACGAAGTCTTCCTTGCTACAATCACTTCCATTTTATCACAAATTTCTTTCACAGACACTAAAATAGTACATTGTAAAATTATTTATTCCACTATCGAAAATAGTAACATGTAAATTTGTTCTGTCACATATTTTTTATTAATAATAAAAATAATAATAAAACCCTTATCCGCACCCCAATGGTGCATAGGGCACTGCGTCATATAAACGCAGTGTTATCTTGATCGTTTACACATGAAGGAAAGGTGATCAGCCCTCCGCTTCAGGTACCAGTCCAGTGTAATATTGAATAAATATGACAGTGAAAAAATCACTTATATTTATTTTACCCCCCTTGGGAATCGAACCCGGGACCTCCAGAACGGTAGCCGAGCGTGCTGACCATTACACTACGGAAGCTATTTTTTTATTAAAAAAATATATATATATATATATATTTACATTATTTTTGACGTCTCAACATTCGGAAGCACGCTCGGCTGCCGTCCTGGAGGTCCCGGGTTCGATTCCCAGGGGGGTCAAATAAATATAAGTGATTTTTTCACTCTAATATTTATTCCATATTACCCTGGACTGGTACCTGAAGCGGAGGGCTGATCACCTTTCCTACTGCGTAAATACCCAGACATTCATATTTACATACACACATACATCGCTCACTCCTTTCAAGAACGTCATAAATAAAAAATCGTCAATTTTTAGTTGTGCATGTTTTCTGAATGCCCAGAAAATGTACTGTATCCCAGCAAAAGAGGCATATTTTTAACTTAATATTTACCCGCTACAGGACAGAAAGTGTTGTTTTTGCATTTTGAAGAAATGGTTTTGTTGATTTTTTTAATATACTAAATATTTTTCATTCGGAGAAAAAACCTTCAGGTTTTACCTTAAAAGATCTGTTGCACAGTAAAAAGTTCAATAAGTGGCTTGATATTTATTTTTTAATACATTGCATTATATTTTTCAACTTTAAAAACGTTCTCCTGAAAAATCAAGTTTTTTGGTTTATGACGTTCTTGAAAGGAGTGAGCGATATATATATATATATATATATATATATATATATATATATATATATATATATATATATATATATATATATATTATATATATATATATATATATATATATATATATATATATATATATATATATATATATATATATATATATATATATATATATATATATATATGTATATATATATATATATATATATATATATATATATATATATATATATATATATATATATATATATATATATATATATATATATTTATATATATATTATATATATATATATATATATATATATATATGTATATATATATATATATATATATATATATATATATATATATATATATATATATATATATAAATTATTCCTTTATTTTGGTACCAATTGGCAATGTGTTTTTCGATTAGTCCGACGAATCAAAATTGGCGGAAAATTCCAAAAAAAGAGCACCCACACATACTCTCACATTTCGAATAATACCCGGGCGCACTATCCTCCGTGCGTACGTCGCTCCCCTGGGCCCGGGCGTTGGGCGCAGTTCGGGCGCCGAGTGACAGCTATTTCGCCCGCTTTATCCGACGACACACCCGGCGGGCGCGAATCACCAACACCTACTGCGAACCGTGCGAGCGAGACGGGCTGAAGACGTTACGAAATGTGCCCCGTCCCTTTCTGCTTTCTGGAGTCTGAGACCGTTCCACAGCGGCGGATAAATATGCTATCAAAATAAATATGAGTACCATATCCTATACCCATCATTCTCTTCTTCTTCTTCTTCTTGCCCTCATACACGTGTCTCAAATCATCATCCACGCGTATGAGATACTTGATCATGCCAAGATTTACTCGGTTTTCCTCCGCTCCTATTACCAACCACATTCCCCCTCATAAATTTGTGAACCATAGACATCAACATATAGAGCCGCGAATAATTTAACAATGTTACCAATATTTCAAATGTTTGCAGAGACAGAGTGGTGTGGCGTTCCATTCTCTCTGCCTACCCCTGCGGGGAAGCGGCGTGATGGTTGGTTAGTTAGTAAGTTACCAACATTAAAATAAGTCCATCGTTTCTCTCCTGTCACTGCCCTGTAGCGGGTAAATATTAAGTTAAAAATATGCCGCTTTTACTGGGATATAGTACATTTTCTGGGCATTCCGAAATATGCACAGTTGAAAATTGATGATTTTTGATATATGACGTTGTTGAAAGGACTGAGCGATATCTCGTTAATATTTGTATTTGTAATGAAAAGTCCTTGCAAACAAAGTATTTAGGACGATCCTTGTCCCCTGTATACTTAGCCATATACTTTTCGGCATTCGATTTGGAGTAAGACATGATAAAATATAAATAAAACACTTGTTTTTTTTTACCACTAGAGTGTTTTATTATTACGACTAGTTTCGGAAGCTACAGATGCTTCCATCTTCGGATGCTTAAATATAAACTCTTTTATCATCTGTTCATATTCATTCGCCTCCGTAGTGTAATGGTCAGCACGCTCGGCTACCGTTCTGGAGGTCCCGGGTTCGATTCCCAAGGGGGGTAAAATAAATATAAATGATTTTTTCACAGTAATATTTATTCAATATCACCCTGGACTGATACCTGAAGCGGAGGGCTGATCGCCTTTCCTTCATGTGTAAACGATTAAGATAACACTGCGTTAATATGACACAGTGCCCTAAGCACCATTGGGGTGCGGATAAGGGTTTTATTATTATTATTATTTTTATATTCAAACTCAAAGTGAAGACATCTGTAGCTTCTAAAACTCCATCTTCTTCAAACCTTATTCGCACCCCATAGGCATCAACACATAGAGCCGCAAATAATTTAGCAATGACGCCAACATTAAAATAACTCCAACTTTTCTGTGACGTCATTCATTGCCAACTTACGAAAGTAACGTTTTTTCGAAGGCGAATTTTCCAAAAGAAAATGATGAATAAAAATATTGATTATATCGGCTGTTATAAACACTTCACGAGTCTAACACTAGGTCTAGGTTGAGTATGTGAAATAAATTTAATAATATAAAAAGATCCATTGGCGAAAGTTACACGTGCGTAAAGTGATCACTTAATCACCCTATGACAGGCCGTAAGCCCTGTAAATACCCTGACTTCTACATTCTTCCTTATCTTTGTTGAGATGTCTTCTTTTTATCATGATCGTTAACGCGTGTAGGAAAGGTGATCAGCCCTCCGCTTCAGGTACCAGTCCAGGGTAATATTGAATAAATATTGGTGTGAAAAAAACACTTTTATTTATTTGACCCTCCCCCACCTGGGAATCGAACCCGGGACCTCCAGAACGGTAGCAGAGCGTGCTGAGTTAATTGAACACTAAAAAAAAAACATTTTACTTAAAAATTAAAAATATATTCATTTTAGATTATTATTTATTTCACCGTGTGAGATGGGCTTCAACCGATTCAGTATTATCGAGATGATTTATCTCCGTCTCTCTCATTGCCGCTACAAATTGGTATGTGCGAGGGAGACAGAGCACACTCTTTACGAGCTAGAACAGTATCGAGAGCGATAAAGTATCTGCGTCCCTCTCGCACCTGCCGGCAAGTGCGGCGCGCGAGGGAGACAAAGCAATCTCTTTACGAGCTAGAAATGTATCGAGAGCGATAAAGTATCTGTGTCTCTTTCGCACTTGCGAGGAGATGCAGCGCGCGAGGGAGACGCAGATACCCATGGGAGAATCTATGAGAGAATGCTTTTTTTAACCTTCAGTGAAGGTCTCTTCTAAGTCCAAACAGTGACGTCATTAGATTGGCAGCAGCCATAGAGTCCGGGTATGCAGCCCCGAGCGCCATAGCTGCAGTTCTCCCTTTTGATCGCTCCTTAAAACTAAGAAAGACATTTACAACAGATAATTAATTTAATTATCTGGTCAAATTATAAGCTTAAATAATAAAAATGAAAATGGTATTTTCTGGCGTTTCTCATGTGTGTGATTATAATCCAGGATTCGGACCTCACATACTAATATAAGAGTTTCTGCTTAATAAAAAGCTTCTTTACATCTCACCAATAGATGTCTCTAGTGAAGTTCTAGTGATTCAAGAACAAGGTTTCTAAATTGGTTCATATATACAGAACTTCCAAGAATTTGAGTAGTGTGGCTGTCAATAATGGGTAGAATTGGTGAACGTTACACGTGCGTAAAGTGATCACTTAAACCAGCCTATGACGGTCGCCAGCCCCGTAAATGCCCAGACTTCCATATTCTTCTTCATCTTTGATGAGATGTCAAAAAATAATGTGAAAGACATGTTGAGATGGTTTGGTCACGTGAATCGAATGGACGAAGAGACAAGAGTAAACCAAATTTATGAGGCAAATGGATTTATATTTAATTTTATTTTATTTTTTAAATAATGAGTTGCCTTCTTGCGTATTATGTACAAGGATTTATATCATATTTAGTTTGTGTCTTAAAAATATTTGTGGATGTGTATTAAAGTTCATAAAAAATTAATAAATGGATGAAAGCAGACTGAATGCAGTCGAAATGCGATCCCTCAGACGAATGTGTGACAAAACGATGTTTGATAGATGTTCGAATGACGACATAAGGTAAGAATGTAAGGCTAAGATAAGCATTATCGATAAAATTAAGAAAGGTGTGTTGAGATGGTTTGGACATGTGGAGCGTATGAGTGAAGAAAGAACGGTTAAACGAATTTATGAGGCGAACGTAGTTGGAAAAAGAAGCAGAGGACGACCGAGAAAAACTTGGCACAATCAGGTATGTCGAATACTTGAAAGCGGCCGGGTCAGGAGTCGTAATAATCGTCGGGTATGTATGAGGAGATGCATGAATGCAGGAGAGGCAAAGAACGTTTGCAAAGACAGAGTGGTGTGTCGTTCTATTCTCTCTGCCTACCCCTGCGGAGAAGCGGCGTGATGGTTAGTTAGTTAGTTAGTTTATAAATGAATAAGGTTGATCCCTAAACACAACACAATAGGCACAATGGATTCAATATCATATCGCTCACTCCTTTCAAGAACGTCATAAATAAAAAAAACTCGATTTTTCAGGAGAACGTTTTTAAAGTTTAAAAATATAATACAATGTATTAAAAATAAATATCAAGCCACTTACTGAACTTTTTACTGTGCAACAGATCTTTTAAAGAAAAACCTGAATGTTTTTTCTCCATTAGAAAAATATTTAGTTTATTTAAAAAAATAATTAAACAATACCTTTTCTTCAAAATGCAAAAACAACACTTTCTGTCCTGTGTTGGGTAAATATTAAGTTAAAAATATGCCGCTTCTGCTGGGATATAGTAAATTTTCTGGACATTCAGAAAACATGCCCAACTGAAAAATGACTAATTATGACGTTTATGACGTTCTTGAAAGGAGTGAGCGAAATATCAATCAAGATCTGTCACAAAGCTCATTGAATTGTCTTATTCGTCTTGTCATATTTTCTAAACAAGACTTTACTAAATCCCATAGATCCTTATGTCGTATTTCCTCATAAAATTTTGTCAACTGCATACCTTCTTTTGCACATTCTGTTTCCAATTTCAATCTTTCTTTTACAAAAATATGACATGCCCGCACTAAATGAGGGCCATCTTGTGATGACGTCTCATCACATTCACAAGTAGAGGTTTGTCATATTTTAAAACGGAAGAGGCATTCTCAAAAAGTCCCGTGAGCTAAAAAATATGGCGAATTTAAATTTATGTTTTTTTCTTTGTGAAAATTATTATTTTTTGGCATCTCTTCAAAGATAAAGAAGAATTTGGAAGTCTGGGCGGGGCTGACGACCGTCATAGGCTGGTTATGATAACTTATAATCACTTTACACACGTGTAACATTCACCAATTCCACCCATTATTGAAAACCACACTACTCAAAATCTTGGAAGTTAAAACGTTGTTCTGAAATCACTAGAACTTCTCTAGAGACATCTATTGGTGAGATGAAAAGAAGCTTTTTATTTATTTTACGGAGCTGACGACCGTCGTAGGCTGATGAGATGTCAAAAAATAATATGAAAATAACTCGAGTAGTGTGGTTGTCAATAATGGGTAGAATTGGTGAACGTTACACGTGTGTAAAGTGATCACTTAAACCAGCCTATGACGGTCGTCAGCCCCGTAAATGCCCAGACCTCCATATATTTAAAAAATATATATGAAAATAAAAAAAATATATTCATATGAAAAAATATATATATAAGTATTTATGAAAATAACTCCTGTAATTGGAGACAATCCAGATTTTGTGAACAAGTATTTGGACACACTCAAAATGTTGTGAGAAAATTATTATAAATAGGAGCAGAGGAAGACCGAGAAAGACCGGGCATGATACTTGGGCGCGGCCAGGTCAGGACTCGGAACAATCGGCGGGTATGTACGAGGAGATGCGCGAATGTGGAAGAGGTGTGGATTGTTTGCAGACAGGTTGGTGTGGCGTTCACAGATAACTGTGGTGATGGTAAAATTTGTTTTCTGATCTCTTTCATTCGCATCGTCTCTGTTCAGTCCCATATATAATCGTCTTGATCGCACTCGCATTGGTCGCATTTTGCATCGATCAACTATCAACTATCTATAAGGTGCCATATGCACTATTGGATGAAATAAACTTAGACACGGGCTGCTCGACGTATGAGTAGCTGAAGAGGACTTCCGAAAATAGGCGAGAATGGCGAAAGAGATGTCATCTGTCGCTACAGACCGATCCACAGGGTTTAGACCAAAGAAGAAGAAGAAACTTAGCAGTAATTACATACTTATTGATTTGGCGTTTAATTTGTAGAACTCCATTTTAATTTATGTATTAATTTTAAATCAAACACAGATTTTTTGAGTCTACGCCTTGTGAGGGCATTATCAAACGAATGTGAAGATCAAATGGACTACGGTCCTTATGTAGCTATACAATTCTAAGTGACAGTTTTAACACGTGCAGCAATAATTTATGGGAGACAACAGTAGCTAATGGGGGATGTAGGTATGTACCCTTATATTTATTTTCTGGGAAGGGAGATTTTATTGCAATGGCAATTTTTTATTTTATTTTAAGAACGAATTTATATAAGTATGTAGATATAATTAATTATGTATGTAGATATAATAATTACTAGACATGGCAATTTTAATTTTAATTTTAAGAATGAATTTATATATATGTAATATAGAATATAGGAGATGGACAGTTAGGGTTCTATATATATAGATATCTGTATATATAGAACCCTAACTGTCCATCTCCTCCTCCCCTGACCCCTCCTCTCTTCCTTAAACTTGCTACCTGATTCTACCTATTTATCATTAGAATCCTAGAATACTTTTTTTTTTTTTTTTTCATTTTCATCTTTTTGTTTTTTAGTTTTTTGATAAAATCTATTACATCAGACAATAATATGTATTAACTTTTAAAAACGTCTGAGACATTACTATCTGTCATTAGAATCCTAACTGTCGATCAAACCTCCTCCCTCTACCTCCTTCCCTAAACTCCCTTCTTCCTTTGCCCTCCTTATTATCGTCTTTTGTTAATTGGTAATTGGTATATTAATATGTAATTTATGTTTTTTTTAAATGTCAATTTGTAATTTATGTTTTTTAAATGTTCAAGTACTATCTACCCTCTGATTGCAAACGGCTATATATGGTATCAAACGTTTTGATCAATATCACTAGTCCGTCTTTGGTCGGTTGGAAGATATTGCTTTTTAGCAATAAGCCCGTCAATGTACTTTTTATTTTCTGTACATGAAGTTTAAATAAATAAATAAATAAATAAAAAATATGTAGATACAATTATAAGTTTATCAATAACGCATCATGCAAGCGTTTACATAGAGAGAGATGATGTACAGTAATAGTCTATTTAAATATATTTAGCAGTGGTGAAGATATAAGGTTGGTTTGTTTATTAATGATTTTAAAATTAGGATTGTTTATATACTTATTTATTTCTAATTGCTCTCATATATTCATTTTTCTACCTTTGCTTTCAATATGTAATGGAATTGGTTTATTTGAGACATGAATTTTATGGTTATTTTCATTTAAGTGGTTGGCAAATTGAGAGTCTTTGGTCTTCTAGTTTTTTATTTTTATAAGATCTTTTATGTGTTTTTGTTAATAAAATACAACTTAAATTAATAAAATTTTGTTGAAATTGCTTAGTGTTGCTTTTTGGAGTAGAAAAATCGTTTGAGAATCTAGAAGATAAACTTTTTTTAGATTCAAATAATTGTCACCCATTTGGATGGTTTGAGAAAGTGGGAAAACTCTTGCTTTTTAGCCTAGGATGAGGCACGCGTTGAAGATCTCGGTCAGGCTGACGATGGACCGCTGCGGTAGGTGTTTGAGTACCACGTTCATCACGCCGTCGTCGCCCGGTGCTTCGAGTGGTGCCCTTGTTCTCATGGAGTCTTCTTCGGTGTCTTCCGTCTCCCTGAAGAGAAGGCCCGCCTCGGAAACCGCGTCGTCCGTCTGCATTCACCGAGGCCCTGTGACAGATAATGGGTATTTTCAAAACTGTCCGCCAAGGCTTCCGCTTTTCCCTCGTCAGGCACTACGACCAGGGGGTGGGCACTTGTCCGACATTGATAAATTGTAATGTTTACGGCAAGTAAGTGGTTCTGAAAAGAACTGTTTTTATTTGAGATCGGTAATGAGTCGACTCAAAATACCGGAACTGCGCACTCACTACATACGTAGGTACTGCGCACATTGCAAGGGACAAGTGCGAAGCGGACACTTGTAGAAGACATAGACAATAATATGCCGATTAGTTAGTCTGTGGACAATAAGCATTGTGCTATCGGCGGCGTTGCGCGTACCCTTGCAGGTAATTATTGTGATAGTTATTGATTTAATGTAAAGTAAGCAGTAATAATTATATATTTCACTTAACAAACCCAATGTTTTGTCACGGCAATGAGTGTTCTTGGTAGAACTAAATAATTCCTTCTTGTTGACGGCAATTAATGATGGCAGTTGTAGCTGTCAAAATTGATACAAGAGATAAAGTAAATAGGGAAATTATTCGCAATAACAGATGAGAAGTTACAAATTTCGAGTATTGATGTTTATTGTTTAATGTTATTAAGTTTATTCAGGAAAAGCGTTGTGAGTGGTCACTTGCAACTTGGATACATCTTTTCCAAATTTCAGTGATGTGTTTGTCAATCGTGTGTAGAATGGTGAATATAATATAGTTATAACCCGATTACTTAAACCAGTCCATGATTCTCACATCATGACTGTCTTTTCATCTTTATGCATTTAATTTTCATCATTGTAATAATGATCATAATCCAGGTTTTGAATTTTCAGGACAAACTACCTTTTTCCCTTGAAATCTTAGCTAGAAGATTGAAAAACATGGATCCTACTTTAGCGACTGTTAAGGCTGAACCGGGAGATGAAAAAGGGGATACTCTACCTTTCTCTGCTGGTGAAGGGCCACTTCTCGGGGGCTGCCATAATTTACGACATTGTTATGTCGACTTGTCATACTCTAGGATTATTAACCCACATGATCCTATTATCAAAGAGGAACCGGGAAGTGATAATGCTTCTCTCCATACTAGGAAATACCTGACCGAGGGGCCAGTAGTACCGGAAACTGCTTTAGACCTACAATGCAAAGTAATATCTAGCGATATCGTCATCCTCACCGAAATAGATATTGATCTTCCTGATATTAAACAAGAGTGCGCGGAACACTCGAGCAGACTTGAAGCTGATCTTGTAAGTAACCTTTTGTAGTATGATGTGACTTATCTCCACATGTGAGACGCGGTTTCAGAGAGATGCATGGGGCATTTCATTGCTAGAAGCCCGGCATATTTCTTGTTTAGTCAATTTAAGCAACTACAAAAATGACAATATTTTACTTCAACCTTTTTCGCCTATTTCGACTGAGAATTCAATGTTTTCAAAACTATACATACAAACTATACAAAAATATACATATGTATATATATATATATATATATATATATATATATATATATATATATATATATATATATATATATATATATATATATATATATATATATATATATATATATATATAAATATATATATATATATAAAATTTGGTTTTGTTTTATGTCAGCTTTGATCAATAATTAATTTTTATTTCAGATTTAATAGAAAGTGAAATAAAATCTTCATGTTCAGGGAATATCAGGAACATTTCTTCTAACAATGTTGGAGAAATAATGTCTTCCTCCTCAATGAAACAGAATCTAGAGTTACGTAATATGTCAGTTGTTGCAGGAGAGAAACACTTCCCTTATTCAAAGTATAATAACAAATGTTCACAAAAAAGGAATTACAAGGGACATGTGTCAATTCATACTGATGAGAAACCCTACTCTTGTTCAGAGTGTGATTATAAATGTTCACAAAAAGAACACTTAAAGAGTCACATGTTTATTCATACTGGTGAGAAACCCTTCTCTTGTTCAGAGTGTGATTACAAATGTTTACGGAAAGGGAATTTGACGCGTCACATGTTAACTCACACTGGCGAGAAACCCTTCTCTTGTTCAGAGTGTGATTATAAATGTACACGGAAGGGGGATTTAAAGAATCACATGTCAATTCACTCTGGTGAGAAACCCTTCTCTTGTTCAGAGTGTGATTATAAATGTAAACGGAAAGGGGATTTAAAGAATCACATGTCAATTCACTCTGGTGAGAAACCCTTATCTTGTTCAGACTGTTTTTACAAATGTGCACGGAAAAGGGATTTAAAGAATCACATGTTAACTCACACTGGCGAGAAACCCTTCTCTTGTTCAGAGTGTGATTATAAATGTTCACAGAAAAGAAATTTAAAGACACACATGTCAATTCACGCTGGTGAGAAACCCTTCTCTTGTTCAGAGTGTAATTATAAATGTTCTTTAAAAGGGAATTTAAAGAATCACATGTCAATTCACACGGGAGAGAACCCCTACTCTTGTTCAGAGTGTGATTATAAATGTTCACAAAAAAGGTATTTAAAGCGTCACATAACAATGCATACTGGCGAGAAACCCTTTTCTTGTTCAGAGTGTGATTATAAATGTTCATGGAAAGGGGAATTAAAGAAACACATATCCACTCACTCTGGTGAGAAATCCTTCTCTTGTTCAGACTGTTTTTACAAATGTGCACGGAAAAGGGATTTAAAGAATCACATGTTAACTCACACTGGCGAGAAACCCTTCTCTTGTTCAGAGTGTGATTATAAATGTACACGGAAGGGGGATTTAAAGAATCACATGTCAATTCACCTTGGTGAGAAACCCTTCTCTTGTTCAGAGTGTGATTATAAATGTACACGGAAGGGGGATTTAAAGAATCACATGTCAATTCACTCTGGGGAGAAACCCTTCTCTTGTTCAGAGTGTGATTATAAATGTAAACGGAAGGGGGATTTAAAGAATCACATGTCAATTCACTCTGGTGAGAAACCCTTATCTTGTTCAGACTGTTTTTACAAATGTGCACGGAAAAGGGACTTAAAGAATCACATGTTAACTCACACTGGCGAGAAACCCTTCTCTTGTTCAGAGTGTGATTATAAATGTTCACAGAAAAGAAACTTAAAGACACACATGTCAATTCACACTGGTGAGAAACCCTTCTCTTGTTCAGAGTGTGATTATAAATGTACACGGAAGGGGGATTTAAAGAATCACATGTCAATTCACTCTGGTGAGAAACCCTTCTCTTGTTCAGAGTGTGATTATAAATGTTCACAGAAAAGAACCTTTAAGACACACATGTCAATTCACACTGGTGAGAAACCCTTCTCTTGTTCAGAGTGTAATTATAAATGTTCTTTTAAAGGGAATTTAAAGAATCACATGTCAATTCACACGGGTGAGAACCCCTACTCTTGTTCAGAGTGTGATTATAAATGTTCACAAAAAAGGTATTTAAAGCATCACATAACAATTCATACTGGCGAGAAACCCTTTTCTTGTTCAGAGTGTGATTATAAATGTACATGGAAAAATGAATTAAAGAAACACATGTCCACTCACTCTGGTGAGAAACTCTTCTCTTGTTCAGACTGTTTTTACAAATGTGCACGAAAAAGGTATTTAAAGAATCACATGTTAACTCACACTGGCGAGAAACCCTTCTCTTGTTCAGAGTGTGATTATAAATGTTCACAGAAAAGAAACTTAAAGACACACATGTCAATTCACACTGGTGAGAAACCCTTCTCTTGTTCAGAGTGTGATTATAAATGTACACGGAAGGGGGATTTAAAGAATCACATGTCAATTCACTCCGGTGAGAAACCCTTCTCTTGTTCAGAGTGTGATTATAAATGTTCACACAAAGTGAATTTAAATCGTCACATGTCCATTCACACTGGTGAGAAACCCTTCTCTTGTTCAGAGTGTGATTATAAATGTTCACATAAAGTGAATTTAAATCATCACATGTCCATTCACACTGGTGAGAAACCCTTCTCTTGTTCGGAGTGTGATTATAAATGTTCACACAAAGTGAATTTAAATCATCACATGTCCATTCACACTGGTGAGAAACCCTTCTCTTGTTCGGAGTGTGATTATAAATGTTCACAGAAAGTGTATTTAAAGAATCACTTGTACACTCACACTGGTGAGAAACCATTCTCTTGTTTAGAGTGTGATTATAAATGTTCACAGAAAGTGTATTTAAAGAATCACATGTACACTCACACTGGTGAGAAACGATTCTCTTGTTTAAAGTGTGACTATAAATGTTCACAGAAAGTGAATTTAAAGAATCACATGTCCACTCACACTGGTGAGAAACCCTTCTCTTGTTCGGAGTGTAATTATAAATTTTCACGGAAAGCGGAATTAAAGAGGCACATGTCCACTCACACTGGTGAGAAACCTTTCTCTTGTTCAAAGTGTGATTACAAATGTTCAATCAAATGGGCATTAACGAGACACATGAATGTACATTCTGATGAGTAACCCTTCTCTTGTCAGAGTGTTATTATAAATGTACACGGAAGGGGGATTTAAAGAATCACATCGCTCACTCCTTTCAAGAACGTCATAAATCAAAAATCGGCAATTTTCAGTTGTGCATGTTTTCAGAATGCCCAGAAAATCTACTATATTCCAGCAAAAGAGGCATATTTTTAACTTAATATTTACCCGCTACAGGGCAGAAAGTGTTGTTTTTGCATTTTTAAGAAAATGTATTGTTAAGTTATTTTTTTAAATAAATTAAATATTTTTCAAATGGAGAAAAAACCTTCAGGTTTTACCTTAATAGATCTGTTGCACTGTTAAAAGTTCAATAAGTGGCTTGATATTTATTTTTAAAACATTGTATTATATTTTAAACTTTAAAAACGTTCTCCTGAAAAATCAAGTTTTTTGATTTATGACGTTCTTGAAAGGAGTGAGCGACATGTTCACTCACACTGGTGTGAAACCCTTCTCTTGTTCAGAGTGTATTTATAAATTTTCACGGAAAGTGAATTTAAAGAGGAACATGTCAATTCACTCTTTTGAGAAACCCTTCTCTTGTTCAGAGTGTGATTTTAAATGTTCACGGAAAGGGGATTTAAATAGTCACGTGTCAATTCAACATCCCTAAAAAAGATCTGTTGCATAGTAAAAAGTTCAATAAGTGGCAAAATATTTATTTTCAATACATTTTATTATATTTTTAATCTATAATATATAATAATTATTATATTTGATCTCCTGATAAATCAAGTTTTTTGATACATAACGTTGTTGAAAGAAGTGAGAGACATGTCAGAGACCCTTCTCTTGTTCAGTGTGTGATTATAATTGTTTTTATCTATTGATTTGGCATTTACTTTGTGGGATGACATTTAGATTATTTTTTAAAAATTAAACACTTACAATATACCACTTAATGAGTTTAATTTTTGTATACTAGTTTCGAAAACTTACTTCAAGTAAATTTAATTAAGTCAGTTTCAATTTTTACCTGTTGATGAAAACATCTGTAGGTTTTCGAAACTAGTCGTATGTAAAAAGTGGTAATTAATTTTAAAAATATATGTTCACGGAAAGGGGGTTTAAAGAGTCACTTGTCCTTTCACACTGGTGTTTTCACACCTTCTCGATTACAAAATGGACATTAGTGAGCCACATGAATAAACATTCTGGTGAGAAACGCTTCTCTTATTAAGAGTGTGATTACACAAAAGGCCGGGCCACCGTTAGGAGAAAAAAAAGTTGTTCGATTTCTATCGGGCACAAAATGAAAATGGTGCCAAATGATGTTTTTATCATAAATAAAAAAAATACGCAAATTGGAAATCATCCTATTTCTCGGGATCGACTTTGAAATATTGATTTATTTTAGTTCAATTTTGCAGTAAGGCTAAAAAATCAAAAAATGTTAATGCTATAATAATAATAATAATAAAACACTTATCCGCACTCCAATGGTGCATAGGGCACTGCGTCATATCAACGCAGTGTAATCTTGATCGTTTACATATGAAGGATAGGTGATCAGCCCTCCGCTTCAGGTACCAGTCCATTGAATAAATTTTATCCGCCTCCGTAGTGTAATGATTAGCACTCTCGGCTACCGTTCTGGAGGTCCCGGGTTCGATTCCCAAGGGGGGTTAAATAAATATAAGTGATTTTTTTCACTGTTATATGTAATGTTATATTTAAAAAAAAAATTGGAGATTAAAGATTAATTGGAGATTAAAATTAAATAAAAAAAGTAACATTTATTAATAACAATATTGAATTTTGCCAAAATGCCATTCATTAAAATATTATTTACTTCATCATAAATACTAACAATTTAGATTTGCAAAATTTGTTCCCGATTGGGTTTTCGCGTGTCGATGGCTTATAAATAAGTTATTTGTGAGTTTGTCAATATGTTTGTGAGTCGAACAATTATGGATGATGTGGCTGCATGATGTAATCTGTTTTGTATCTAACCATTTCCATTGTCCGATTATAATTGGTTCTTTTGTACATCCTTTTGTAAATTGAAGATTTTATGAATAATGGCAGTAGATTATAGAGCTTTATTGCGAAACACTCAAAGTTTATTTGACAAAACTTTGAATTTGTTTTTTTTTTTGTTTCTGTATTTTTGATCCTGTGATTCTATGAATGCTTGGTTATTGACGATTTGTATTTCGTTATTAATGTTATTTAAAGTTTCTTGTATAGTATCTGAAGTATTATAATAAAATAATTTATCCTGGCGAAGAATCCTTATTGTTATCAATATTTTTTGGCTTTTCGATATTTTATTAGGGTTTATACTACCTACTTTTGATCTGTACAAAACCTAACGACATCTTCGATCTCGCATATTCGTCGTGTTGGGGAAACAAGGTTCTATGTAACAAATTTAGGTATTTTTACATTTAACTATTCAGATTTAAATTTCGGTTCTATTTGTATAAAAATAACAACAAAAACCAAATCAATCGTCAGAAATTCAAAGGGAAACAAAGCTCCATTTCTTAATTTTTAATATCATTCGGAGAAACAAGGTTCTATCTCGACTAATTTCATACTATAAAGTATTCAAGATGGCGGAATTGCTAGGTTTTGTGAACCGATAAACCGGAGTTTTGTGTGGTATAACTGGTGAATTTATCAATATTCCCAAAAAATGATACAGAAAGGTAGTGTAAACATAAAATTTTCATATTTTGAAAAAAAAAAACAGTAATTTTTGCTATAATCTGTGGAAGTAACACTGTTGAATTTATCATTATTTACCAGAGGCAAACTGGTTGCTGCCAAAAAATTACTCAACAAGGAAAATTGCTTGGAAAAATGCAAATTTAAGTGCGGGGCACTGATTCCAGAAGATGTATGAAACATCATTCATAAAAAGCATTATAAACTGTCACAAAATGAAAAATATCATTTTATTTCTAAAATAACATTTTGTTTCCGAAAGAAAAATGTTTACATTTAAATACTATTTAAAAAATGAATCAATCATGTTTCGTGTATCCAAAATATTTTATTTGGGAACACTAGATATGGATATCTCAGAAGTTCATAAGCGGTGTCCACATTAGAAGGTATAACAGGTATATCTTCACAAGACAAAAGGGGTAAACATGGAAAACACCACAAAATGGCTGAGGAAAAAAGGCGCTTGGTCAGGGATCATATAAACTCATTTCCTCATGTCTTCTCACTCACTTATGTCTTCTGCTATAACAAATTCCTAAATCAACAATAAGAAAGTGGAGGATATTATTGTTAAATACTCAACTGAATGTCCAGATTCAGCGGTTCAAGAAGTGAAAAATGTACACTCTACAATTGAGAGTATTTTGAAAGTGTCAGAGTATTATTCAACTCTTTCCCTGTTAAGGCTGTTAAAACAAATAAACATCGTATTGTAATGCACAATAGAAACGATTTTAAAGACTTAACCCCTTGCTCAAAATATTTCAAATATTCGAGTCATATAGTCGAGATATACATTTACTTAAGTCACAGTTCTTCATTTAAAGTCACTTTCAAGTGACATTTAAAACAAGTCATGCAATAGACATGGAATGGTCCGATTGCTGCCATAATTTCGATCATTGATTGATTGATTGATTGATTGATCTCTGCTATTATTTTTCAAGCCCTATGGGACTTGTGCACTACACGGAATTTAACCGTCCGGTTGTCCGGTTTTGGAAAATAAAAGCGACTTCGACAGTTAAGCGTTATCAAATTTACGCGCAACGTGTTCACGCACCCCTCAAGTGTACCGATCCGAAGAAAGAAAGACAAAAGCACAAGCCAATCATCCGTTTTATATGGTAACTGAAGTGCCGGACGGTAAAATTCCGTGTAGTGCACAAACGTCCTGCAATCGGGTGTGTGTTTTGACCTCCGCCAAACCCCGATGACTGATTTACCGAACTCCTGGATTTTGATCGAACCCAGGTTAAGAACCACTAAATACCATACATATTTATTTTATGTTTTTATATTACTGAGAACTGTGAAAGATCTCATATTGTTATTTAAAATGTAACGAAGGTTGGTGGGTGTTCCAGTAGGCGCTGGCCGCTACGAGAAGATTTCGATTCGTACCCCTAGATTCTCACTATATGGGCATTTGATGACCTCTGAAGGCACTGGGTGTGATGATGAAGTTCATCTTGCCTTTAGAGTGTTACTAGTCGGGCTGATGGGAATTCTAGAAGGCGCTGGCCGCTACGAGAAGATTTCAATACCTGCTCCTAGATTCTCACTAGAATGATGAGTAGAAAAAACTTCATGGTTGTTGTTTTAATGTGTAAAATGCAGTTCCACCTAGAAACGAGTAAACTAAACTAAATGAATAAACACCAATTATATATTTTCTGTCCACAAATGGGTGCCAAACTGTTAAGTCAATTAAAGCTCATGAAGAGGTTCAAATGAACTCCATATATATATCTACATAAAAAGCTTCATAAAACCTTTAATATCTACGTAAATATAATGAAATGTGTGTTGAGATGGTTTGGGCATGTGAATCGAACGAGTAAAGAAAGGATAGTTAAACAAATTTATTTTGAATGAATGTGGTTGGTAAAAGAAGCAGAGAAAGACCCAGTAAAACTTCATGATCAAGAATTCAAATACTTGAATGCGGTCAGGTCGGCAGTCAGAATAATCGGCGTGCGTGTATGAGATGTTAGTGGAAGAGGCGAAGAATGCAATGACATAAGTTAGCTTTATATTTTTACTGCCTACCCCTGGGGAAGAGGCGTGATGGTTAGTTTATTTTTAATACATATTGAAATTGACGATAATTTTTCATCGATATTATTTTATTTGTTTTTAGTCTTTATTAATCACGAATAACTTCTCTTTTTTTAGGTTTGACAGTATTAAACCTATTTTTCTCACTCACAATCGCAGAAAAGTGGAAACGTTTAGCTCTGATAATTCAAACAAATGGAATCGTAAAACTAGTGCTGATTAACCGTTCTTCTGTTCAAAATGTAATTATAAGTGTTCGCAGGAAGCGAATTTAAAATTACATTTATCAACTCAACATGAACATTTCTTTGCGTGAATTTAAAAGACACATGCTTTTGCACTGTGGCGGGAAACCGTTCTCATGTCCAGAGTGTAAATATGCCTGTTCGTATGAGTCCGCATTGACAAGACAACACGTTAATCCACACTAGTGAAAAAACATGTTCATGCAGGGAATGTAATCACACATGTTCTCAGAAAAAAATGCTACAAAGACAAATGTTAACTCATAAAAATAATAAAATAAAAAATGGTTATCGATTTTGGAAATGAGTGTGTTATACAATCGAATTTGAAGACCAACATTCATTTTACAAGTTTTGTCTGAAATCATTGTCACGCGTACAGGGAATAATATGTTGAATTTATGGTTATATTCGATATTTCGTTTCAAACCCCTATCCACAACCGATGGTGCACTGCATCATTTAAACGCAGTGTTATCATGATCGCTAACACATTAAGGAAAGGTGATCAGCCATCCGCTTTAGGTACCAGTACAGGGTAATATTAAAAAATAAAAGAGTAAAAAAAATACTAATAACCCCCCTGGGAACCGAACCCGGGACCTCCAGTACGATAGCCAAGCGTGCTGACCATAACACTACGGAGGCGGAAGTGTACTTTTTTAAATTACCTTGTCTAGCCACGGCTTATGCAACACCGCTTATCATGACCCTACTCAAGCTTCAACTATTTAAATATTATAGCCTATGCCTACTCGTCAGTGGATTTACTCTTTATGTTTAAAGTTACCATAATTTCATGTAACTCATGAGAGAAAATTCTCGGCAAAAACACTCGCTATCTCGCTAGAGGCATATATATTTCAGTGATTCTAAGTTAGCAGTGAAGTTACTTAGGTGTATGATTTTTTACTTTGGAAGTGAGGCACGCGTTGAAGATCTCGGTCAGGCTGAAGATGGACCGCTGCGGTAGGTGTTTGAGTGGCACGTTCATCACGCCGTCGTCGCCCGGTGCTTTGAGTGGTCTCAGTCTTCTTATGATGCCCTTGACCTCATCGAGTCTTCTTCGGTGTCTTCCGTCTCCCTGAAGAGAAGGACCGCCTCGGAAACCACGTCGCCCGTCTGCATTCACCGAGGCCCTGTGACAAATAATAGGTATTTTCAAAATTGTCCGCCAATGGGGGAAATACCGTTTTACGACGCCTCACAAGGATGGATTATCGGTGGTGGTGTGTACACTGAGAAATTCGTGATTTGACCTAAGTTTGTAAAAGTTGTAATGTCAACGGCAAGTAAGCGGTTCTGAAAGGAACCCTTTTTATTTGAGATTGAACTGCGCACTACGTCCTGCGCACACTGCAAGGGACGAGTACGGAGCGGACGTCCGTACTTATTCTTCTTCTTCTTTTTAAATGGATTTTCACCCATCTAGAGTGTTCTAGCCAGTGTCGAGTTATTCGGACTTCCGTGCGCGATCCCTTGCAAATAAGAACCCCAAAAAAGGTAATATTCCACTGCCTGCCACACTTGTAGAAAACATAGACAAAAATATATAGAGTAGTTAGTCTGTGGACAATAAGCAATGTGCGATCGTCTGCGTTGCGCGTGCCCTTGCAGGTAATTATGGTGATAGTTATTGATTTAATGTAAAGTAAGCAGTAATAATTATATATATTTCACTTAACAAACCCAATGTTTTGTCACGGCAATGAGTGTTCTTGGTAGAACTAAATAATTCCTTCTTGTTAACGGCAATTAATGATGGCAGTTGTAGCTGTCAAAATTGACACAAGAGATAAAGTAAATAGGGAAATTATTCGCAATAACAGATGAGAAGTTACAAATTTCGAGTATTGATGTTTATTGTTTAATGTTATTAAGTTTATTCAGGAAAAGCGTTGTGAGTGGTCACTTGCAACTTGGATACATCTTTTCCAAATTTCAGTGATGTGTTTGTCAATCGTGTGTAGAATGGTGAATATAATATAGTTATAACCCGATTACTTAAACCAGTCCATGATTCTCACATCATGACTGTCTTTTCATCTTTATGCATTTCATTTTCATCATTGTAATAATGATCATAAACCAGGTTTTGAATTTTCAGGACAAACTACCTTTTCCCTTGAAATCTTCACTAGAAGATTGAAAAACATGGATCCTACTTTAGCGACTGTTAAGGCTGAACCGGGAGATGAAGAAGGGGATACTCTACCTTTCTCTGCTGGTGAAGGGCCACTTCTCGGGGGCTGCCATATTTTACGACATTGTTATGTCGACTTGTCATATTCTAGGATTATTAACCCACATGATCCTATTATCAGAGAGGAACCGGGAAGTGATAATGCTTCTCTCCATACTAGGAAATACCTGACCGAGGGGCCAGTAGTACCGGAAACTGCTTTAGACCTACAATGCAAAGTAATATCTAGCGATATCGTCATCCTCACCGAAATAGATATTGATCTTCCTGATATTAAACAAGAGTGCGCGGAACACTCGAGCAGACTTGAGGCTGAATCATGTAAGTAAAACTTTGTAGTATGATGTGACTTATCTCCACATGTGAGACGCGGTTTCAGAGAGATGCATGGGGCATTTCATTGCTAGAAGCCCGGCATATTTCTTGTTTAGTCAATTTAAGCAACTACAAAAAAATGACATTATTTTACTTCAACCATTTCCGTCTATTTCGACTAAGAATTCAATTGAATGTGTTCAAAACATTTAATTAAAACATATATTTATATATATAACCTAACCTAACCTAACCTAAACATATATATATATATATATATATATATATATATATATATATATATATATATATATATATATATATATATATATATATATATATATATATATATATATATATATATATATATATATATATATATATATATATATATATATATATATATATATATATATATATATATATATATATATATATATATATATATATATATATATATATATATATATATATATATATATATATATATATAATTTGGTTCTGTTTTATGTCAGCTTTGATCAATAATTAATTTTTATTTCAGATTTATTAGAAAGTGAAATAAAATCTTCATGTTCAGATAATATCAGGAACATTTCTTCCAACAATGTTGGACAAATAATGTCTTCCTGCTCAATGAAACGGAATCTAGAGTTACGTAATATGTCAGTTGTTGCAGGAGAGAAACACTTCCCTTATTCAAAGTATAATAACAAATGTTCACAAAAAAGGAATTACAAGGGACATGTGTCAATTCATACTGATGAGAAACCCTACTCTTGTTCAGAGTGTGATTATAAATGTTCACTGAAAGGGAATTTGACGCGTCACATGTTAACTCTCACTGGCGAGAAACCCTTCTCTTGTTCAGAGTGTTCACAGAAAAGAAACTTAAAGACACACATGTCAATTCACACTGGTGAGAAACCCTTCTCTTGTTCAGAGTGTGATTATAAATGTTCACAGAAAAGAAACTTAAAGACACACATGTCAATTCACACTGGTGAGAAACCCTTCTCTTGTTCAGAGTGTGATTACAAATGTTTACTGAAAGGGAATTTGACGCGTCACATGTTAACTCACACTGGCGAGAAACCCTTCTCTTGTCCAGAGTGTGATGTTCACAGAAAGAAAACTTAAAGACACACATGTCAATTCACACTGGCGAGAATCCCTTCTCTTGTTCAGAGTGTGATTACAAATGTTTACTGAAAGGGAATTTGACGCGTCACATGTTAACTCACACTGGCGAGAAACCCTTCTCTTGTTCAGAGTGTGATTATAAATGTTCACAGAAAAGAAACTTAAAGACACACATGTCAATTCACACTGGTGAGAAACCCTTCTCTTGTTCAGAGTGTGATTACAAATGTTTACAGAAAGGGAATTTGACGCGTCACATGTTAACTCACACTGGCGAGAAACCCTTCTCTTGTTCAGAGTGTGATTATAAATGTTCACAGAAAAGAAACTTAAAGATACACATGTCAATTCACACTGGTGAGAAACCCTTCTCTTGTTCAGAGTGTGATTACAAATTTTTACTGAAAGGAAACTTTAAGACACACATGTCAATTCACACTGGTGAGAAACCCTTCTCTTGTTCAGAGTGTGATTACAAATGTTTACGGAAAAGGAATTTGACGCGTCACATGTTAACTCACACTGGCGAGAAACCCTTCTCTTGTTCAGAGTGTGATTATAAATGTTCACGGAAAGAAAACTTAAAGACACACATGTCAATTCACACTGGCGAGAAACCTTTCTCTTGTTCAGAGTGTGATTATAAATGTTCACTGAAAAGAAACTTAAAGACACACATGTCAATTCACACTGGTGAGAAACCCTTCTCTTGTTCAGAGTGTGATTATAAATGTTCACAGAAAAGTAACTTAAAGACACACATGTCAATTCACACTGGTGAGAACCCCTACTCTTGTTCAGAGTGTGATTATAAATGTTCACAAAAAAGGTATTTAAAGCGTCACATAACAATGCATACTGGCGAGAAACCCTTTTCTTGTTCAGAGTGTGATTATAAATGTACATGGAAAAGGGAATTAAAGAAACACATGTCCACTTACTCTGGTGAGAAACCCTTCTCTTGTTCAGACTGTTTTTACAAATGTGCACGAAAAAGGGATTTAAAGAATCACATGTTAACACACACTGGCGAGAAACACCTCTCTTGTTCAGAGTGTGATTATAAATGTTCACTGAAAGGAAACTTAAAGACACACATGTCAATTCACACTGGTGAGAAACCCTTCTCTTGTTCAGTGTTACTATAAATGTACATGGAAATGGGTTTTAAATAATCATATGTCGACTCACACTGGTGAGAAACCCTACTCTTGTTCAGAGTGTGATTGTAAATTTTCACGGAAAGGGGTTTTAAATAATCATTTGTCCAATCACACGGGTGAGAAACCCTTCTCTTGTTCAGAGTGTGATTATAAATGTTCACAGAAAAGAAACTTAAAGACACACATCGCTCACTCCTTTCAAGA
Source organism: Brachycentrus maculatus (assembly GCF_059751285.1). Classification (NCBI taxonomy): domain Eukaryota; kingdom Metazoa; phylum Arthropoda; class Insecta; order Trichoptera; family Brachycentridae; genus Brachycentrus; species Brachycentrus maculatus. The sequence continues at coordinate 29,471 of NW_028281806.1, forward strand.
ACGTCATAAATCAAAAATCGACAATTTTCGGTTGTGCATGTTTTCGGAATGCCCAGAAAATGTACTATATCCCAGCAAAAGAGGCACATTTTTAACTTAATATTTACCCGCTACAGGGCTGAATGTGTTGTTTTTGCATTTTGAAGAAAAGGTATTGTTTAATTATTTTTTTAAGTATACTATATATTTTTCAAATGGAAAAAAAACCTTCAGGTTTTACCTAAAAAGATCTATTGCACAGTAAGAAGTTCAGTAAGTGGCTTGATATTTAGTTTTAATACATTGTGTTATATTTTTAAACTTTAAAAATGTTCTCCTGAAAAATCAAGTATTTTGATTTATGACGTTCTTGAAAGGAGTGAGTGACATGTCAATTCACACTGTTGAGAAACCCTTCTCTTGTTTAGAGTGTGATTGAGTCACATGTTAATTCACACTGGCGAGAAACCCTTCTCTTGTTCAGAGTGTGATTACAAATGTTCACGGAAAGGGGATTTAAAGAAACACTTGTCCACTCACTCTGGTAAGAAACTCTTCTCTTGTTCAGAGTGTGATTATAAATGTTCACAGAAAAGAAACTTAAAGACACACATGTCAATTCACACTGGTGAGAAACCCTTTTCTTGTTTAGAGTGTAGTTATAATTGTTCACGGAGATGGCATTTAATGAATCACATATCAATTCATACTGGTGAGAAACCATTCTCTTGTTCAAAGTGTGATTATAAATGTAAAAAAGGAATTTTCACATGCTAATTCATTCTGTCGAGAAACCCTTCTCTTGTTCAGAGTGCGTTATAATTATTCACGGAAATGGCATTTAAAGAATCACTTGTCAATTCACACTGGTGAGAAACCCTTCTCTTGTTCAGAGTGTAATTATAAATGTTCTCAAAAAGGGAATTAAAGAATCACATGTCAATTCACACTTGTGAAAAACCCTACTCTTGTTCAGAGTGTGATATAAATGTTCACGGAAAGGGGATTTAAAGAAACACTTGTCCACTTACTCTTGTGTGAAACCCTTCTCTCGTTAAGAGTGTGATTATAAATGTTCACGGAAAGGGGATTTAAAGATTCACATCGCTCACTCCTTTCAAGAACGTCATAAATAAAAAATCGTCAATTTTCATTTGTGCATGTTTTCGGAATGCCCAGAAAATGTTCTATATCCCTGCAAAAGCGGCATATTTTTAACTTAATATTTACCCGATACAGGGCAGAAATTGTTGTTTTTGCATTTTGGAGAAAAGGTATTGTTTAATTATTTTTTGAAAAATACCAAATATTTTTCAAATGGAGAAAAAACCTTCAGGTTTTACCTAAAAAGATCTGTTGCATAGTAAAAAGTTTAATAAGTGGCTTGATATTTATTTTTAATACATTGTATTATATTTTCAAACTTTAAAAACGTTCTCCTGAAAAATCAAGTTTTTTGATTTATGACGTTCTTGAAAGGAGTGAGCGACATGTCAATTCATACTGGTGAGAAACCCTTCTCTTGTACAGAGTTTGATTATAAATGTAATTGTTTATTGATTCTGCATTAACTTTGTGGAATGATTTGTTGATTATTTTTTTAACATAAAGTGAATATAATTTAATTAGTTTTAATATTTTCCTGTAGATGAAAACATTTGTAAGTTTAAGAAACTAGTCGTATATAAAAATGAAACTCATGAAGTGGTATATTACAAGTGTTTAATTAAAAAAGAGTTATAATTGTTCACGGAAAGGGGATTCAAAGAGTCACATTTTTATCCCTTTTCGATTACAAAGGTTTAATAAAATACACAATTGTGAATATACATTCTGGTGAGAAACGTTTCTCTTAAGAGTGTGATTACACTACAGGCCGTGCCACCGTTGTATGGAGATAAAAAAGTTGTTCGATTTCTATCAGGCACAAAATGAGAATGGTGCCAAATGATGTTTTTATCATAAATAATAAAATTACACAAATCATCCTATTTCTCCGGATCGACTTTGAAATATTGATTTTCGTTGTTCAATTTTTGCAGTAAGGCTAAAAAATAAAAAATAAGTTAATGTCGTAGTAAAAAAATTAGGGTCTTTATAACAAAATAAAATAATAAAAGTAACACTTATTATTAACAAAATTGAATTTGCCAAAATGCCTCTCATAAAAATATTATTGACTTCATCATAAATACTAACAATTTAGTTGCCCTGATTGGGTTTTCGCGTGCCGATGGCTAATTTTACAATATTATATAAATAAATTATTTGTGAGTTTGTCAATGATGAGTCGTACAATTATGGATGACGTGCTGCATGATGTAATCTGTTTCGTAGTTCTTTTGTAAATCCTTTTGTAAATTGAAGATTTTATGGATAATGGCAGTAGGTTATAGAGCTTTATTGCGAAACACTCAGTTTATTTGACAAAACTTTGAATTTGTTTCTGTATTTTTAATCCTGTTATTCTATGAATGCTTCATGTAGTGGGTTTTTTGACAATTTGTTTTTCGTTTTTAATGTTATTTAAAGTTTCTTGTAAAGTATGTGAAGAATTATAATAAAATAGAGAAGACTCTTGCTAATATGTTTCTGAGAGTCTTCATTTCTGACACTCTTAGCGCGTTTTTTTGTGCCAACGGTGTCCCCTCTATTTTCGATTCCATACTCATGATGGGTCGGACACAAGATTTGTAAATCTTGATTTGCTGCCGATCTTCATCTCGGGATTTTTCCATATAGAATTTTTTAGGCATCTTGAGATGGCTGTAGCATTGTTTTCTTGCCCCGTCACTTCTCATCGCAGATCCGTTCGATCACACAGATCCACACCCAGTTATTTGAACTATTCAACCTGTCTACTAAGACGCTATCCACAGTCACTCTTTGTAGCTGATAAAGTCATATTGTATTTTTGAATAGCAAGATGGAATGCGTGCAAAAGTAGTTGCAGGTCCCCTTCAGTTTCAACAGATATAATATCCTCCACAATCCCATATGGACTCAGACTGTCGCCCTTCCTGATGCCGGTACCGACTCTTACAGGATTTGAAAGTTTACCAACTACTCTGATTCTGGCGTTTGTGTTTGAGCTGAGTTGCCTGAGTATGTTGACTTTTTCCGGGAGCGCTCTTCTCTCAGCCAGTATTTGCGTTATATCATTAAGTCTGGCTCGGTCAAACGCCTTAGGGACGTAAATAAAGTGCATACGAATGCCGGCCTATTATATTCAAAAGCTTTTTCTTTTATTTGCGTTACTATTAATACTGCATCTGTGGTGGAACGATTTTTTCGGAAACCTTGTTGCTCCTCGCTATTTTGTATGGTCACTTCTAGTTTAGATTTCAGGATCTGCGTGAAAAGTTTAAGAGAACATAACAACGATATTCCTTTGTAGTTATTCGGGTTACTTTTCTGTACTTTTTTCAATTTCAATTTTCAATTTCAATTTAAATTTATTTATTTAAATTAATATATACATTACAAACTTTAAAATTTTTCAATCGTATACATTAAAATAAAACATTTGAAAGAACTATTGCTAAAGGTAAGAAGAATCCCGCTTCGGAAAACTCCTTCAGACACATGGAACAGATCAAACTCCAATAAGATATCGTTCAACATAGCGGTAGCTCTTCCTAAAGGCATAACCATCGGCAGGTTGGTTCTGTGTATAGGAATATGAAACAATCTATGTCGACGCTGTCTTAGGTAACTATCGGGAACATACAGACCAATGTTATGGATAATTTCAGGATTACCGATCATACCGCGCAACAATCAATAAAAATGCGTTATCAAATACAAATTCATTCTAGTCTCTAATAGATGTAGTAGATCTAAGGATAATAGCCGTACTCTCTGATGTAGAGATACCTCAGAAACTTCTTTTGGACTTTCTCTACCATAAGAGAGTACTTAAGCTCGTGTGGCCCCCCCCAAATCATCGAACCATTCTAGAGTCTACTTCGCACCAGAGTGATAAAGAGTTCTTAGAACGCGGGTATTTTCGAAAACCCTGGCAGTACGCATAATAAACCTTTTTACCAGCTAAATGATTTTTTAATTCGTCAATTTAATTGAATAAAGTCAAAATCGATATAGCCTAAATATGTCATTAACATAAAACTCTGTAAAATGCGTATTTTGCCATTTTCCTAAAAAGGCGGGAAAATGACGAAACGCATTTTACAGAGTTTCATGTCGATGGCATTTTTAGGTTATTTTGATTTTGACATTTGAGCTTCTTCTTCTTTTTTGTCTCTATAAGGCTGTTGAGTGCATCGATCAGCTGATATTTCTGCGTAGGTTATTTTTTAGTGTGAATAGTGAGAATATTTAATTTTCTTGATTTTTTTCAACATGTATAATCATTTACCGTACTAATTTGAATGAGATATCAATCTTTACTAGTATATAATCTTTGCAATGTGCTATAGGCGGCGGTGCGCGTGCCCTTGCAGGTAATTATGGTGATAGTTATTGATATAATGTAAAGTAAGCAGTAATAATTATATATATTTCACTTAACGAACCTAATGTTTTGTCACGACAATGAGTGTTCTAGGTAGAACTTAATAATTCCTCCTTGTTAACGACAATTAATGATGGCAGCTGTAGCTGTTAAAATTGAACACAGATGAGAAGTTAGTAATTTCGAGGATTGATGTTTATTTTTTAATGTTATCAAGTTTATTTAGAAAAAGCGTTGTGAGTGGTCACTTGCAACTTGCATACATCTTTTCCAAATTTCAGTGATGTGTTTGTCAATCGTGTATAGAATGGTGAATATAATATAGTGTATAATCCGATTACTTAAACCAGTCCATGATTCTCATCATCATGACTGTATATTCATCTTAATGCATTTCATTTCCACCATTGTAATAATAATAATAATCCAGGTTTTAAATTTTCAGGATAAACTAATCTTTTTCCTTGAGATCTTCACTAGAAGATTGAAAAACAAATGGATCCTACTTTAGCTACTGTCAAGGCTGAACCGGGAGATGAAGAAGGGGATACTCTCCCTTTCTCTGCTGGTGAAGGGCCACTTCTCGGGGGCTGCCATAATTTACGACATTGTTATGTCGACTTGTCATACTCTAGGATTAACCCTCATGATCCTATTATCAAAGCGGAACCGGCAAGTGATAATGCTTCTCTCCATACTAGGAAATACCTAACCGAGGGGGCAGTAGTACCGGAAACTGCTACTGATCTACAATGCAAAGTAATATCTAGCGATATCGTCATCTTCACAGAAATAGATATTGATCTTCCTGACATTAAACAAGAGTGCGCGGAACACTCGAGCAGACTTGAGGCTGAATCTTGTAAGTAACACTTTGTAGTATGCTGTGACTTATCTCCACATGAGTGACGCGGTTTCAGAGAGATGCCGAGCATGGGGCATTTCATCGCTAGAAGCTCGACATAGTTCTTGTTTAGTCAATTTAAGCAACTACAAAAAAATGACATTATTTTTTTCAATCATTTCCGTCTATTTCGACTAAGAATTCATCAATCAATTCCGTCTATTTGAACACATTTCAAAACATTTAATTAAAATATATATTTATACACATAACCTAACCTAATCTAACCTAACCATACATACCGGTTTGACCGGGATTGCCACGGTGTCAGACACGGGTCCCGGAGTCCTGGCCGGTTTAGATAATGTCCCGGTTTGCGCGAGCGCTGTCTATTTATCTATTTATCTATTCGGTGCATTTCTTACATAGAATTATGGGAAAACTCATATCGACTACATAATACTCTAAAATGGGAAAAATGGAGAGATCTGCAGCTCTAAACGAAATACAACAATCAGATGAACGCCAGCAAATTGATACTGATAGTCTTTTTGATGATCTGTCGCTGGCAAAAACTTTTTGTTTCAAAAATAAAAAAATAGAATAAATTAAACAATATATTTTGTGCTTACCTGAGACTTCGGCACCTTCGGAGCGTGTTTTCTTAATAATGAATCATATTTGGTCGGATGACCGCAGCCACATGCTGGAGTCTACTGGACGAGCGTTACTATAGTGTAAATTAAATTTTGGCATTACGTGCAGTGACTTTTATGAAGAAAAAAAAATAGAACATAAACAAACACTTGGCACAGTAACTTATTTCTAAACTTAACCCTTCATAACGAGCACCTCTCATATCAAGCAAAAAAATCTGAAATAGTTGCTCCCTTACTGAGCGATATTTTGCATAACGAGGTACAGAAAGAGTCCCCTTTTTACAAAATTCATTTGTGAGCCGGGACTCGAGGTGGATGACAACGATGTTGAAGAGCTTGTGAAAGAGCATACTCAAGCTGACCACTGAAGAGTTTATGGAGTTGCGTCGTGATTCACAGCAAGAAAGTATGGAGAAGAGCTTGTTAGTAGAGGAGTTGGAATGCTGTGACACATTTACGCCAAGCTTTGAAGCGTCGACAAAAACAACAGTCTCTTGACAGTTTCCTAGTTAAGAAGAATTTATTACTTGTCACAAATATATAATTTATTGTATTCGAAGTTGTAACACTCCTGTAGTTCTTCCGTCCAGATCTAAGTTTTGTTACAGTTTTATATCAGCTTTGTGCAATAATTTAATTTTTGTTTTCAGATTTAATAAGAGGTGAAATAAGATCTTCATGCTCAGGGAATATCAGGAACATTTCTTCATACAATGTTGGAGAAATTATATCTTCGTGCTCAATGAAAGGGAATTTAGAGTTACGTAATTTGTCAGTACATGCAGGAGAGAAACACATCCCTTGTTCAGAGTGTCATAACAAATGTTCAAGAAAAATGAGTTACAAGAGACAAATGTCAATTCATACTGGTGAGAATTCCTTCTCGTCTTCTGAGTGCGATAACAAATGCTTACGTAAAAGGAATTCGAAGCGTCACATGTCTACTCACTCTGGTGAGAAACCCTTCTCTTGTTCAGAGTGTAGTTATAAATGTTCACACAAAGTGAATTTTAAGAATCACATGTCAACTCACACTGGTGAGAAACCTTTCTCGTGTTCAGAGTGTGATTATAAATGTTCACGGAAAGGAATGTTAAAGAGTCACATGTTAATTCATACTGGTGAGAAACCTTTCTCTTGTTCAGAGTGTGATTACAAATGTTCAATAAAATGGACATTAATGAGACACATGAATATACATTCTAATGAGAAACCCTTCTCTTGTTCAGAGTGTGATTATAAATGTAAACGGAAGGGGGAATTAAAGAATCACATGTCCATTCACACTGGTGAGAGACGCTTTTCTTGTTCAGAGTGTGATTACAAATGTTCACTGAAAAGGAGTTTGACGAGTCATATGTTTACTCACACTGGCGAGAAACCCTTCTCTTGTTCAGAGTGTGATTATAAATGTACACGGAAGTGGGATTTAAAGAATCACATGTCAATTCACTCTGGTGAGAAACCCTTCTCTTGTTCAGAGTGTGATTATAAATGTTCACAGAAAGTGAATTTAAAGAATCACATGTACACTCACACTGGTGAGAAACCCTTCTCTTGTGCAGAGTGTGAATATAAATGTTCACAGAAAGTGTATTTAAAGAATCACATGTCCACTCACACTGGTGAGAAACCATTCTCTTGTTTAGAGTGTGATTATATTTGTTCACGGAAAGGAAAGTTAAACAGGCACATGTCAATTCACACTGATGAGAAACCCTTCTCTTGTTCAGAGTGTGATTATAAATGTTCACGAAAAGGAAGGTTAAAGAGGCACTTTTTTATTCATACTAGTGAGAAACCCTTCTGTTGTTCAGAGTGTGATTATAAATGTTCAGAAAAATATAAATTATTGAGACACATGAATTTGCATACTGGTGAGAAACCCTTTTCTTGTTCTGAGTGTGATTACAAATGTTCACTGAAAAGGAGTTTGACGAGTCATATGTTTACTCACACTGGCGAGAAACCCTTCTCTTGTTCAGAGTGTGATTATAAATGTTCACAGAAAGTGTATTTAAAGAATCACATGTCCACTCACACTGATGCGAAACTTTTCTCTTGTTCAGAGTGTAATTATAAATGTTCACGGAAAGCGGATTTTAAGAAGCACATGTCAATTCACTTTGGTGAGAAACCCTTCTCTTGTTCAGAGTGTAATTATAAATGTTCACAGAAAGTGAATTTAAAGTATCACATGTCCATTCACACTGGTGAGAAACCCTTCTCTTGTTCGGAGTGTGATTATAAATGTTCACAGAAAGTGAATTTAAAGAATCACATGTCCACTCACACTGGTGAGAAACCATTCCCTTGTTTAGAGTGTGATTATAAATGTTCACAGAAAGTGAATTTAAAGAATCACATGTCCACTCACACCGGTGAGAAACCCTTCTCTTGTTCAGATTGTGATTATAAATGTTCACAGAAAGTGTATTTAAAGAATCACATGTCCACTCACACTGGTGAGAAACCTTTCTGGTGTTCAGAGTGTGATTATAAATGTTCACGGAAAGGAATGTTAAAGAGTCACATGTTAATTCATACTCGTAAGAAACCTTTCTCTTGTTCAAAGTGTGATTACAAATGTTCAATTAAATGGACATTAACGAGACACATGAATGTACATTCTGATGAGAAACCCTTCTCTTGTTCAGAGTGTTATTATAAATGTTCACAGAAATTTAATTTAAAAAATCACATGTCCATTCACACTGATGAGAAACCCTTCTCTTGTTCAGAGTGTGATTATAAATGTACACGGAATGGGGATTTAAAGAATCACATGTCCACTCACACTTGTGCGAAACCCTTCTTGTGTTCAGAGTGTAATTATAAATGTTCACGGAAAGCGTATTTAAAGAGGCACATGTCAATTCACTCTTTTGAGAAACCCTTCTCTTGTTCAGAGTGTGATTATAAATGTACACGGAATGGGGATTTAAAGAATCACATATCCACTCACACTGGTGCAAAACCCTTCTCGTGTTCAGAGTAATTATAAATGTTCACGGAAAGCGTATTTAAAGAGGCACATGTCAATTCACTCTTTTGAGAAACCCTTCTCTTGTTCAGAGTGTAATTATAAATGTTCACGGAAAGGGGATTTAAATAGTCACGTGTCAATTCACACATCGCTTAAAAAGATCTGTTGCATAGTAAAAAGATCAATAAGTGGCTAAATATTTATTTTCAATACATTTTATAATATTTTTATCTATAATATTTAATAATTTTATCTATTATATTTTATCTCCTGATAAATCAAGTTTTTTGATACATGACGTTGTTGAAAGGAGTGAGAGACATGTCAGAGACCCTTCTCTTGTTCAGTGTGTGATTATAATTGTGTTTTGTCTATTGATTCGGCATTTTCTTTGTGGGATGACATTTAGATTATTTTTTAAAAATTAAACACTTATAATATACCACTTAATGAGTTTTATTTTTGTATACTAGTTTCGAAAACTTACATCAAGTAAATTTAATTAAGTTAGTTTCAGTTTTTACCTGTTGATGAAAACATCTGTAGGTTTTCGTAACTAGTCGTATGTAAAAAGTGGTAATTAATTTTGAAAATATATGTTCACGGAAAGGGGGTTTAAAGAGTCACTTGTCCTTTCACACTGGTGTTTTCACACCTTCTCGATTACAAAATGGACATTAGTGAGCCACATGAATATACATTCTGGTGAGAAACGCTTCTCTTATTAAGAGTGTGATTACACAAAAGGCCGGGCCACCGTTGTATGGAGAAAAAAAGTTTGTTCAATTTCTATCGGGCACAAAATGAAAATGGTGCCAAATGGTGTATTTATCATAAATAAAAAAAATACGCAAATTGGAAATCATCCTATTTCTCGGGATCGACTTTGAAATATTGATTTATTTTAGTTCAATTTTGCAGTAGGGCTAAAAAATCAAAAAAAGTTAATGTTATAATAATAATAATAAAACCCTTATCCGCACCCCAATGGTGCATAGGGCACTGCGTCATATCAACGCAGTGTAATCTTGATCGTTTACATATGAAGGAAAGGTGATCAGCCCTCCGCTTCAGGTACCAGTCCATTGAATAAATTTTGTCCGCCTCCGTAGTGTAATGGTTAGCACTCTCGGCTACCGTTCTGGAGGTCCCGGGTTCGATTCCCAAGGGGGGTTAAATAAATATAAGTGATTTTTTTCACTGTTATATGTAATGTTATATTTAAAAAAAAATTGGAGATTAAAGATTAATTGGAGATTAAAATTAAATAAAAAAAGTAACATTTATTAATAACAATATTGAATTTTGCCAAAATGCCATTCATTAAAATATTATTTACTTCATCATAAATACTAACAATTTAGAGTTGCAAAATTTGTTCCCGATTGGGTTTTCGCGTGTCGATGGCTTATTTTACAATATTATATGAATAAATTATTTGTGATTTTGTCAATATGTTTGTGAGTCGAACAATTATGGATGATGTGGCTGCATGATGTAATCTGTTTCGTATCTAACCATTTCCATTGTCCGATTATAATTGGTTCTTTTGTACATCCTTTTGTTAATTGAAGATTTTATGAATAATGGCAGCAGGTTATAGAGCTTTATTGCGAAACACTCAAAGTTTATTTGACAAAACATTGAATTTGTTTTTTTTTTGTTTCTTATTTTTGATCCTGTGATTCTAGGAATGCTTCATGTAGTGGGTTTTTGACGATTTGTATTTCTTTTTTAATGTTATTTAAAGTTTCTTGTAAAGTATCTGAAGAATTATAATAAAATAATTTATCCTGGCGAAGAATCCTTATTGTTATCAATATTTTTTGGCTTTTCGATATTTTATTAGGGTTTATACTACCTACATTTGATCTGTACAAAACCTAACGACATCTTCGATCTCGCATATTCGTCGTGTTGGGGAAACAAGGTTCTATGTAACAAATTTAGGTATTTTTACATTTAACTATTCAGATTTAAATTTCGGTTCTATTTGTATAAAAATTACAACAAAAACCAAATCAATCGTCAGAAATTCAAAGGGAAACAAAGCTCCATTTCTTAATTTTTAATATCATTCGGAGAAACAAGGTTCTATCTCGACTAATTTCATACTATATAGTATTCAAGATGGCGGAATTGCTAGGTTTTGTGAACCGATAAACCGGAGTTTTGTGTGGTATAACTGGTGAATTTATCAATATTCCCAAAAAATGATACAGAAAGGTAGTGTAAACATAAAATTTTCATATTTTGAAAAAAAAAACAGTAATTTTTGCTATGATCTGTGGAATAAACACTGTTGAATTTATCATTATTTACCAGAGGCAAACCGGTTGCTGCCAAAAAAATACTCAACAAGGAAAATTGCTTGGAAAAATGCAAATTTAAGTGCGGGGCACTAATTCCAGATGATGTATGAAACATCATTCATAAAAAGCATTATAAACTGTCACAAAATGAATAATATCATTTTATTTCTAAAATAACATTTTTTTTCCGAAAGAAAAAGTTTACGTTTAAATACTATTTAAAAAATGAATCAATCATGTTTCGTGTATCCAAAATATTTTATTTGGGAACACTAGATATGGATATCTCAGATGGTTATAAGCGGTGTCCACATTAGAAGACGCTACAACAGGTATACCTTCACAAGACAAAAGGGGTAAACATGGAAAACACCACAAAATGGCTGAGGAAAAAAGGCGCTTGGTCAGGGATCATATAAACTCATTTCCTCATGTCTTCTGACTCACTTACGTCTTCTGCTATAACAAATTTCTAAATCAACAATAAGAAAGTGGAGGATATTATTGTTAAATACTCAACTGAATGTCCAGATTCAGCGGTTCAAGAAGTGAAAAATGTACACTCTACAATTGAGAGTATTTTGAAAGTGTCAGAGTATTATTCAACTCTTTCCCCGTTAAGGCTGTTAAAACAAATAAACATCGTATTGTAATGCACAATAGAAACGATTTTAAAGACTTAACCCCTTGCTCAAAATATTTCAAATATTCGAGTCATACAGTCGAGATATACATTTACTGAAGTCACAGTTCTTCATTTAAAGTCACATTCAAGTGACATTTAAAACAAGTCATGCAATAGACCATAATTGCTGCCATAATTTCGATCATTGATTGATTGATTGATTGATCGCTGCTATTATTTTTCAAGCCCTATGGGGGCTTGTGCACTACACGGAATTTAACCGTCCGGTTTTGGAAAATAAAAGCGACTACGACAGTTAAGCGTTATCAAATTTACGCGCAAAGTGTTCATGCACCCCTCAAGTGTACCGATCCGAAGAAAGACAAAAGCACAAGCCAATCATCCGTTTTATATGGTAACTGAAGTGCCGGACGGTAAAATTCCGTGTAGTGCACAAACGTCCTGCAAAGTCGGGTGTGTGTTTTGACCTCCGCCAAACCCCGATGACTGATTTACCGAACTCCTGGATTTTGATCGAAACCAGGTTAAGAACCACTTAATACCATACATATTTATTTTATGTTTTTATATTACTGAGAACTGTGAAAGATCTCATATTGTTATTTAAAATGTAACGAAGGTTGGTGGGTGTTCCAGTAGGCGCTGGCCGCTACGAGAAGATTTCGATTCGTACCCCTAGATTCTCACTATATGGGCATTTGATGACCTCTGAAGGCACTGGGTGTGATGATGAAGTTCATCTTGCCTTTAGAGTGTTACTAGTCGGGCTGATGGGAGTTCTAGAAGGCGCTGGCCGCTACGAGAAGATTTCAATACGTGCTCCTAGATTCTCACTAGAATGATGAGTAGAAAAAACTTCATGGTTGTTGTTTTAATGTGTAAAATGCAGTTCCACCTAGAAACGAGTAAACTAAACTAAATGAATAAACACCAATTTTATGTTTTCAGTCCACAAATGGGTGCCAAACTGCTAAGTCAATTAAAGCTCATGAAGAGGTTCAAATGAACTCCATATACACTACATAAAAAGCTTCATAAAACCTTTAATATCTACGTAAATATAATGAAATGTGTGTTGAGATGGTTTGGGCATGTGAATCGAACGAGTAAAGAAAGGATAGTTAAACAAATTTATTTTGAATTAATGTGGTTGGTAAAAGAAGCAGAGAAAGACCGAGTAAAACTTCATGATCAAGAATTCAAATACTTGAATGCGGTCAGGTCGGCAGTCAGAATAATCGGCGTGCGTGTATGAGATGTTAGTGGAAGAGGCGAAGAATGCAATGACATAAGTTAGCTTTATATTTTTACTGCCTACCCCTGGGGAAGAGGCGTGATGGTTAGTTTATTTTTAATACATATTGAAATTGACGATAATTTTTCATCGATTTTATTTTATTTGTTTTTAGTCTTTATTAATCACGAATAACTTCTCTTTTTTTAGGTTTGACAGTATTAAACCTATTTTTCTCACTCACAATCGCAGAAAAGTGGAAACGTCTAGCTCTGATAATTCAAACAAATGGAATCGTAAAACTAGTGCTGATTAACCGTTCTTCTGTTTAAAATGTAATTTAAATATAAGTGTTCGCAGGAAGCGAATTTAAAATTACATTTATCAACTCAACATGAACATTTCTTTTCTTGCCCCGAATGCGAATACAAATGTATGCGCAAAAACAGTTTAAGACTACACATATTTACGCACACTGGCGATAAACCATTAACTCGTGCCGGCGAAAATTATTTAATATGTTCACACTGTGAACTGACGTTTTCTACGAGGCGTGAATTTAAAAGACACATGCTTTTGCACTGTGGCGGGAAACCGTTCTCGTGTCCAGAATGTAAATATGCCTGTTCGTATAAGTCCGCATTGACAAGACAACACGTTAATCCACACTAGTGAAAAAAACGTATTCATGCAGGGAATGTAATCACACATGTTCTCAGAAAAAAATGCTACAACGACTAATGTTAACTCATAAAAATAATAAAATAAAAAATGGTTATCGATTTTGGAAATGAGTGTGTTATACAATCGTATTTGAAGACCAACATTCATTTTACAAGTTTTGTCTGAAATCATTGTCACGCGTACCGGGAATAATATGTTGAATTTATGTTTATATTCTATATTTCTTTTCTAACCCCTATCCACAACCGATGGTGCATATGGCACTGCATCATTTGAACGCAGTGTTATCTTGATCGCTAACACATTAAGGAAAGGTGATCAGCCATCCGCTTTAGATACCAGTACAGGGTAATATTAAAAAATAAAAGATTAAAAAAAATACAAATAACCCCCCTGGAAACCGAACCCGGGACCTCCAGTACGGTGGCCAAGCGTGCTGACCGTTACACTACGGATGCGGAAGTTTACTTTTTTAAATTACCTTATGTCTAGCCACGGTTTATGCAACACCACTATGCTTACTCGTGAGTGGATTTACTCTTTATGTTTAAAGTTACCATAATTTCATGTAACTCATGAGAGAAAATTATCGGCAAAAACACTCGCTATCTCGCTAGAGGCATGAGTTTAGACATTTAAATTAGTTAATCTGTGGTTTATACATTTCTGTGATTCTAAGTTATCAGTGAAATTACTTAGGTGTTGATTTTTTACTTTGGAAGTGAGGCACGCGTTGAAGATCTCGGTCAGGCTGAAGATGGACCGCTGCGGTAGGTGTTTGAGTGCCACGTTCATCACGCCGTCGTCGCCCGGTGCTTTGAGTGGTCTCAGTCTTATTATGATGCCCTTGATCTCATCGAGTCTTCTTCGGTGTCTTCCGTCTCCCTGAAGAGAAGGACCGCCTCGAAAACCAAGTCGCCCGTCTGCATTCACCGAGGCCATGTGACAGATAATAGGTATTTTCAAAATTGTCCTCCAATGGGGGAAATGCTGTTTTCCGACGCCTCACAAGGATGGATTATCGGTGGTGGTGAGTACAGCTTTATGAGTAGATTCCACGGTGAGGGGAGGGGAGGGGGGTCCGGGCCGGCAGGGGGTGGGCACTTGTCTGACACTGAGAAATTCGTGATTTGACCTAAGTTTGTAAAAGTTGTAATGTCAACGGCAAGTAAGCGGTTCTGAAAGGAACCCTTTTTATTTGAGATTGAACTGCGCACTACGTCCTGCGCACACTGCAAGGGACGAGTACGGAGCGGACGTCCGTACCTATTCTTCTTCTTCTTTTTAAATGGCTTTTCACCCATCTAGAGTGTTCTAGCCAGTGTCGAGTTATTCGGTCTTCCGTACGCGATCCCTTGGAAATAAGAACCCAAAAAAAGTTAATATTCCACTGCCTGCCACACTTGTAGAAAACATAGACAATAATATATGGAGTAGTTAGTCTGTGGACAATAAGCAATGTGCTATCGTCGGCGTTGCGCGTGCCCTTGCAGGTAATTATGGTGATAGTTATTGATTTAATGTAAAGTAAGCAGTAATAATTATATATATTTCACTAAACGAACCTAATGTTTTGTCACGACAATGAGTGTTCTAGGTAGAACTTAATAATTCCTCCCTGTTAACGACAATTAATGATGGCAGTTGTAGCTGTCAAAATTGAACACAGATGAGAAGTTAGTAATTTCGAGTATTGATGTTTATTTTTTAATGTTATCAAGTTTATTCAGAAAAAGCGTTGTGAGTGGTCACTTGCAACTTGCATACATCTATTCCAAATTTCAGTGATGTGTTTGTCAATCGTGTGTAGAATGGTGAATGTAATATAGTGTATAATGCATTTCATTTTCACCATTGTAATAAAAGTAAAAAAATAATCCAGGTTTTAAATTTTCAGGATAAACTAATCTTTTTCCTTGAGATCTTCACTAGAAGATTGAAAAACAAATGGATCCTACTTTAGCTACTGTTAAGGCTGGAGACGAAGAAGGGGATACTCTCCCTTTCTCTGCTGGTGAAGGGCCACTTCTCGGGGGCTGCCATAATTTACGACATTGTTATGTCGACTTGTCATACTCTAGGATTAACCCTCATGATCCTATTATCAAAGCGGAACCGGCAAGTGATAATGCTTCTCTCCATACTAGGAAATACCTAACCGAGGGGGCAGTAGTACCGGAAACTGCTACTGATCTACAATGCAAAGTAATATCTAGCGATATCGTCATCTTCACAGAAATAGATATTGATCTTCCTGACATTAAACAAGAGTGCGCGGAACACTCGAGCAGACTTGAGGCTGAATCTTGTAAGTAACACTTTGTGGTATGATGTGACTTATCTCCACATGAGTGACGCGGTTTCAGAGAGATGCCGAGCATGGGGCATTTCATCGCTAGAAGCTCGACATAGTTCTTGTTTAGTCAATTTAAGCAACTACAAAAAAATGACATTATTTTTTTCAATCATTTCCGTCTATTTCGACTAAGAATTCAATTCAATGTGTTCAAAACATTTAATTAAAACATATATTTATACACATAACCTAACCTAACCATACATACCGGTTTGACCGGGATTGCCCCGGTGTCAGACACGGGTCCCGGAGTCCTGGCCGGTTTAGATAATGTCCCGGTTTACGCGAGCACGGTCTATTTATCTATTTATCTATACGGTGCATTTCTTACATAGAATTATGGGAAAACTCATTTCGACTACATCATACTCTAAAATGGGAAAAATGGAGTGATCTGCAGCTCTAAACGAAATACAACAATCAGATGAACGCCAGCAAATTGATACTGATAGTCTTTTTGATGATCTGTCGCTCGCAAAAACTTTTTGTATCAAAAATAAAAAAATAAATATATAGAATAAATTAAACAATATATTATGTGCCTACCTGAGACTTCAGCACCTTTGGAGCGTGTTTTCTCAATAATGAATCATATTTGGTCGGATGACCGCGGCCGCATGCTGGAGTCTACTGTACGAGCGTTACTATAGTGTAAATTAAATTTTGGCATTACGTGCAGTGACTTTTATGAAGAAAAAAATAGAACATAAACAAACACTTGGCACAGTAACTTATTTCTAAACTTAACCCTTCATAACGAGCACCTCTCATATCAAGCAAAAAAATCTGAAATAGTTGCTCCCTTACTGAGCGATATTTTGCATAACGAGGTACAGAAAGAGTCCCCTTTTCATAAAAATCACTTGTGAGCCGGGACTCCAGGTGGATAAAAACGATATTGAAGAGCTTGTGAAAGAGCATACTCAAGCTGACCACTGAAGAGTTTATGGAGTTGCGTCGTGATTCACAGCAAGAAAGTATGGAGAAGAGCTTGTTAGTAGAGGATGTGGAATGCTGTGACACATTTACGCCAATTTTTGAAGCGTCGACAAAAACAACAGTCTCTTGACAGTTTCCTAGTTAAGAAGAATTTATTATTTGTCACAAATATATATTTTATTGTATTCGAAGTTGTAACACTCATGTAGTTCTTCCGTCCAGATCTGAGTTTTGTTTCGGTTTTATATCAGCTTTGTACAATAATTTTATTTTTGTTTTCAGGTTTAATAAGAGATGAAATAAGATCTTCATGTTCAGGGAATATCAGGAACATTTCTTCAAACAATGTTGGAGAAATTGTATCTTCGTGCTCAATGAAAGGGAATCTAGAGTTACGTAATATGTCAGTACATGCAGGAGAGAAACACATCCCTTGTTCAGAGTGTCATAACAAATGTTCAAGAAAAAGGAGTTACAAGAGACAAATGTCAATTTATACTGGTGAGAATTCCTTCTCGTCTTCTGAGTGCGATTACAAATGTTTACGGAAAGGGAATTCGAAGCGTCACATGTCTTCTTACACCCGTGAGAAACCCTTCTCTTGTCAGAGTGTAGTTATAAATGTTCACAGAAAGTGAATTTTAAGAATCACATGTCAACTCACACTGGTGAGAAACCTTTCTCGTGTTCAGAGTGTGATTATAAATGTTCACGGAAAGGAATGTTAAAGAGTCACATGTTAATTCATACTGGTGAGAAACCTTTCTCTTGTTCAGAGTGTGATTACAAATGTTCAATAAAATGGACATTAATGAGACACATGAATATACATTCTGATGAGAAACCCTTCTCTTGTTCAGAGTGTGATTATAAATGTTCACAGAAAGTGAATTTAAAGAATCACATGTACACTCACACTGGTGAGAAACCCTTCTCTTGTGCAGAGTGTGATTACAAATGTTCACTGAAAAGGAGTTTGACGAGTCATATGTTAACTCATACTGGCGAGAAACCCTTCTCTTGTTCAGAGTGTGATTATAAATGTAAACGGAAGGGGGATTTAAAGAATCGCATGTCAATTCACTCTGGTGAGAAACCCTTCTCTTGTTCAGAGTGTGATTATAAATGTTCACAGAAAGTGAATTTAAAGAATCACATGTCCATTCACACTGGTGAGAAACCCTTCTCTTGTTCAGAGTGTGATTACAAATGTATACTGAAAAGGGATTTGAATCGTCACATGTGTACTCACACTGGCGAGAAACCCTTCTCTTGTTCTGAATGTGTTTATAAATGTTCACAGAAAGGGTATTTAAAGATTCACATGTCAATTCACACTGGTGAGAAACGCTTCTCTTGTTCAGAATGTGATTACAAATGTTTACTGAAAGGTACCTTTACGCGTCACATGTTAACTCACACTAGCGAGAAACCCTTCTCGTGTTCCGAGTGTAATTACAAATGCCCACAGAAAGTGAATTTAAAGAAACACATGTCAACTCACACTAGCGAGAAACCCTTTTCGTGTTTAGAGTGTGATTATAAATGTTCACAAAAAAAATACTTAAAGAGTCACATGTTTATTCATACTGGGAAGAAACCCTTCTCTTGTTCAGAGTGTGATTACAAATGTTTTGAAAAATATATATTATTGAGACACATGAATTTGCATACTGGTGAGAAACCTTACTGTTGTTCAGACTGTGATTATAAATGTTCACGGAAAGGAAAGTTAAAGAGTCATTTGTTAATTCACACTGGTGAAAAACCCTTCTCTTGTTCAGAGTGCTATTATAAATGTTTTCGGAAAGGGGATTTAAAGAGCCACATGTCAGTTCACACATGTGAGAAGCCCTTTTCTTGTTCAGAGTGTGATTATAAATGTTCACGGAAAGGGGATTTAAAGTGTCATATGTTAATCCACACACGTGAGAAACCCTTTTCTTGTTCAGAGTGTGATTATAAATGTTCACGGAAAAAACAGTTAAAGATTCATATGTTAATTCACACTGGTGAAAAACCCTTCTCTTGTTCAGAGTGTGATTATAAATGTTCATTGAAAGGAATGTTAAAGAGGCACATATTAATTCATACATATGAGAAACCCTTCTCTTGTTCAGTGTGTGATTATAAATGTTCACGGAAAGGGGATTTAAAAAGTCACATGTCAGTTCACACATGTGAGAAGCCCTTTTCTTGTTCAGAGTGTGATTATAAATGTTCACGGAAAGGGGATTTAAAGTGTCATATGTTAATCCACACACGTGAGAAACCCTTTTCTTGTTCAGAGTGTGATTATAAATGTTCACGGAAAAAACAGTTAAAGATTCATATGTTAATTCACACTGGTGAAAAACCCTTCTCTTGTTCAGAGTGTGATTATAAATGTTCATTGAAAGGAATGTTAAACAGGCACATATTAATTCATACTGGTGAGAAACCCTTCTCTTGTGCAGAGTGTGATTACAAATGTTCAGTTAAATGGACATTAGTGAGGCACATGAATATACATTCTGGTGAGAAACGCTTCTCATATTAAGAGTGTTACTACACATCAAGCCGGGCTACGGTTGTATGGAGAAAAAAATAGCAGCACCCGATCGGTTTTCATAAAAATATTATTTACTTCATCATTAATGAGAAACGCACTGTTAAGGTGTTTATTGTCCTTTTAACTGCTCAAGTATGTGAGAGGTCCAAAATCGACAGTTTTCCTTCTCCTTTTGTGTGACAAATTGTTGGAAATATTTGTCGGATATCAATTTAAATATTGGTGATCCAGTTATATTTTTCTACCTGCCAAAAAAATCAGTGTAAGATTTTTCGTGTAAGTCATCAGTGTAAGATTCGAAGCTTAATTGATGTTTTGAGCTTTTCGAATGCAACGGGCTGCTAGGTCACTAATGGGTGTTTCAAAGCAATACGATTCCAGGGCGGAGAATTTCCAATTATATTCTGTTATTCATTATGTTGAAATATTTTATTATCCGTCTTAACAAGAAAGGTGAATTTTAAAAGAATACTGCGTTGAAGGATAAACACTTACAACATTCTTTGCAAGAAGTTATAATTATTCCGAGACATATTGCATTGAAATATTCAAACGATGAATTTGATTGGCACTAGTAAGCCGTTGGGTGTGAAATATTTTGTGAAGTGATTCGTTTCATAAATCCTTTAGAAGTATTTAAACAAGAACCGCCACCATCATTCGTCACATATGTTTCTAGTGTATATATTGATATTGAGTGAAACACTATAGTAACTCAGTTAAAATTGGTAAAAATCGAATAACGGGTGTAACGGACTTGCGGCCCTGATGTCTTATTTGTCATATTTGTTTATATGTCAATATGTATATTTGTTTATATGTCAATAGAATTGTGAGCGAAGGGTGTTCCTCTAATCAAGGATTTGTTTGCCACGAAGGAACAGCCCTCGCGATAGGCATAGGTTATTTAGGCTAAGCTATGTATAATTTATGTCAAATACTTGTGTTTGTGATGAGCATAGTAATTTAATAAAAATTCATTGAAACTTTGTGTTCGTCCATCGCTATATTTGATACTGTCTCGGTCGTGCAAAAATATCGGCTTGAATTTGAAAAAATCCTATTCTAATTACTTACGCATGAGTAAAATGTTGTCTTTCCATCATCTGATTTAGAGATATAAATCGTGGATTACTCAATATTCATTATTTTCATGTGATTTATGTCCAAGTGACTATGAAATCTAGCTACGGCTTTTGGAATACAGCTTTTAAAATGTCTACTTAGGCTTCGTGTAAGTTTTTCAGCCTCTTTCTACTTGTGAGTGGGTTTACCCTTATGTTTAAAGTTATTATCTCTTCTTCACGTGTCCTGCCGGGTCCCCCTGCGTTGGCGATCACTCAGGAGAAACCTTATCTGTCCTGAGCACCATACTGCTCCTCCACACCTTTCATCCCGGTCCACTCTGCAATGTTCCCAAGCCAGGAAACCAGCCTTCTTCCAACCTATCTATATCTATATACCTAATTATCCTACCAATCAATAAAATCAATACAAGTTGATGCATCATTCTAAGTGTTTTAATGTTGAGGGGGTTTAAAATACGACGGGCTTCTAGGTCACTAATTGATAATTCTGAGCAATACATTTCCAGAGCTTGAGGAGTAATTATTTCGTTGAATTTCCGAATATATTTTGCTTATAAGTTCTGTTGTTATATTTTATAATCCATATTTACAGAAAGGATGAAAACTGCGGTGGAGGGTAAACACCTACAAAAAGGGTGACCAACCCGCGGCCCGCGGGCCGCTTGCGGCCTCCGGGTGTCCTCTTGCGGCCCGCAAAGCATTTCACATATTTTTCTTTAAGTGTACATAAAACTACCAAAACAACATTCAACCATGCGTAATTTATTTCATATCCCATTTATAGAAGTATTTCACTATCGTGACAATTTCAAGACACATATAATGCCGTCAAATATAAAAACGTTGGACCAAAGAAGAGAAGAGTAACAGAAGATCTGAAAAATTTTCGATTATTTTTTGTATTGCTTACTAATTTAATAGATATGTTTGATTCTCATTTATTTTTGTTATACCTTCAAATAAAAGTAATATATATATATAAGTATATATAAGTATGTATATATATATATATATATATATATATATATATATATATATATATATATATATATATATATATATATATATATATGTATATGTATATATATATATATATATATATATATATATATATATATATATATATATATATATATATATATATATATATATATATATATATATATATATATATATACATATATATACATATATATATATATATATATATATATATATATATATATATATATATATATATATATATATATATACATATATATATATATATATATATATATATATATATATATATATATATATATATACATATCTTGTTTGCTTTGAATAATAGAAGAAATTTTGTTTTTCGGCCCGGTGTAAAATGTCATTTCTAAAATTTGGACCGTCTGCTGAAAAGTTTGGCCACCCATGACTTACAACATACTTTGCAAGACGTAATAATTATTCAGAAACAGATTCCATTGAAACATTCAAACGAAGAATTTGATTGTATGCCGTTGGGTGTGAAATATTTTGTCTGGGGATTCGTTTCATAAATCCTTCATGTAGAAATATTTCTATAATAACTGCAACCACTATTCTGTCTTAATTGATCTTCAGTGAAACACTTAACTTAAACGGTTACTCTGTTAAAATTGGTAAAAACCTAAAAACCTTTATTTTAAAAATAATTTACTGATATGGCAAAACCCTCGTTATTTCTTTTATAGTATTTTAAGGTATTTATGTTAGATATTAGGAATTGAAGTTTTGGACTATTTTTTTTAAATTAAGACCGGAATATATCACCTATTTTCTTAAATGTGGGTTCATTGTTAATTTTACAAGCATTTTTTACCTTATACCGGTTCCATACAAGTAATTTTATTATATACATTGCTACAAGTTACTTCATCTTCGGAGCATGGTAAAATATTGTATTTAATATCATTTAAGAAAAACATGGCAAGATCAGGTATACCAAATACTTGAAAATGGTCAAGATAGGAGTCGTAATAATCGGCGGGTATGTATGAAGAGATGCATGAACGTGGAAGAGGCGAAGAATGTTTGCAAAGACAGAGTGGTGTAGCTTTCTATTCTCTCTGCCTACCCCTGCGGGTTAAGCGGCGCGATTAGTTAGTGAGTTAACATCACTTAAATCACAAAACATCTGGCATTTTCACTTTGTACGAGTACAATTCATCGCAAAATGATGAAAACGAGCGCAACACATTTCTCGTTTTATTAGCCTTAGCTACAATGGAAACGTGTGCAGAAAGTGCCACAAGAGTGC
>NW_028281806.1:57500-197500 GCF_059751285.1 Brachycentrus maculatus
TACGGAAGGGGGATTTAAAGAATCACATGTCCACTCACACTGGTGAAAAACCTTTCTCTTGTTTAGAGTGTGATTATAAATGTTCACGTAAAGCGGATTTAAAGAGGCACATGTCGATTCACTCTGGTGAGAAACCCTTCTCTTGTTCAGAGTGTGATTATAAATGTTCACTGAAAGTGAATTTAAAGAATCACATGTTCACTCACACCGGTGAAAAACCCTTCTCTTGTTCAGAGTGTGATTTTAAATGTTCACAGAAAGTGAATTTAAAGAATCACATGACCACTCACACTGGTGAGAAACCATTCTCTTGTTTAGAGTGTGATTATATATGTTCACGGAAAGGAAAGTTAAAGAGTCACATGTTAATTCATACTGGTGAAAAATCCTTCTATTGTTCAGACTGTTTTTATAAATGTACACGGAAAGGGGATTTAAAGAATCACATGTCCACTCACACCTGTGAGAAACCTTTCTCGTGTTCAGAGTGTGATTACAAATGTTCACGGAAAGGAAAATTAAACAGTCACATGTTAATTCATACTGATGAGAAACCTTTCTCTTGTTCAGAGTGTGATTACAAATGTTCAATAAAATGGACATTAATGAGACACATGAATAAACATTCTGATGAGAAACCCTTCTCTTGTTCTGAGTGTAATTATAAATGTTCACAGAAAGTGAATTTGAAGAATCACATGTCCATTCACACTGGTGAGAAACCCTTCTCTTGTTCAGAGTGTAATTATAAATGTATACGGAAGGGGGATTTAAAAAATCATATGTCCACTCACTCTGTTGAGAAACCCTTCTCTTGTTCAGAGTGTGATTATAAATGTTCACGGAAAGGGAATTTAAAGAGTCACGTATCTATTCACATATCGCTCACTCCTTTCAACAACGTCATGTATCAAAAAAAATGATTTTTCAGGAGATCGGTTTTTTGTTTAAAAATATAATAAAATGTATTCAAAATACATTTTAAGCCACCTTTTGAACTTTTTACAATGCAACAGATCTTTTTAGGTAGAACCTGAAGGTTTTTTCGAAGATATTTTTTTGAAGATATTTGACGTTGTTGAAAGTAGTGAGCTACATGTGAGAAATCCTTCTCTTGTTCAGAGTGTGATTATAAATGTTCACCTAAAGTGAATTTAAAGAATCACATGTCTACTCACACTGGTGACAAACCCTTCTCTTGTTCAGAGTGTGATTATAAATTTTCACGGAAATGGTTTGTAAAGAGTCACATGTTGATTCACACTGGTGTTTTAACACCTTCTCGATTACAAATGTTTAGTAAAATAGACAGTAGTGAGACACATGAATATACATTCTGGTGATAACGCTTCTCTTATTAAGAGTGTGATTACACAACAGGCCGGGCCACCGTTGTATGGAGAGTATTTGGCATACCTGATCGTGCCATGTTTTTTTTCGGTCTTCCCTGCTTCTTTTCCCACTAACATTCGCCTCATAAATTTGTTTTACCGTTCTTTCCTCACTCATTCGTTCTACATGTCCAAACCATCTCAACACACCTTTCTTAATTTTATCGATAATGCTTATCTCAGCTTTGCATTCCTTCCTTATTTCACTATTCGCACATCTATCATACATCGTTTTGTCGCACATTCTTCTGAGAGATCGCATTTCGACTGCATTCAGTCTACTTTCATCCTTCGTTTGCCAACTCCATGTTTCACTTCCATACATTAGAGTTGGGACCAGAACTTCGTTGTGCACTGTCAGTTTAGCTTCCGCTGATAGGTTTTTATTTGCTATCACTGATTTCAGTGCACCACTTACTTTGTTCCCAGCATTCACTCTCCTTTCTATGTCTTTATCAATCTTTCCATCCCTAGAAAACATACTACCCAAATACACGAAATCATCTACCTGTTCCATAAATAATAAATAATAAAATTCCACAAATCGAAAATCATCCTATTTCTCCGGATCGACTTTGAAATATTGATTTTTGTAGTTCAATTTTTGCAGTTATCAAAAAAATAATTACATTACAGCATTACAATACGATATGATTTCGAAGTGTTTATCTGTTTTAACAGTCTCAACAGGGAAAGAGGTAAATAATACTCTTTCACTTTCAAAATACTCTCAATTCTAGAGTACATTATCCACTTCTTGAACCGCTGAATGTCCGGGAGTTGAGTATTTGACAATAATACCCTCCACTTATTTATTGTTGATTAAGACATTTGTTATGGCAGAAGACATGAGTGAATGAGAAGACATAAGGTAATGAATTTATATGATCCCTGACCAAACGCCTTTTTTCTTAGCAATTTTGTGTTTTCTTTTTCCATGTTTACCCCATTTGTCTTGTGAAGGTATACCTGTTGTAGCGTCTTCTAATATGGACACCATAAATAACCTTCTGAGATATACCTATCTAGAGTTCCCAAATAAAATGTTTTGCATGTACGAAACATGATTGATTCATTTTTTAAATAGTATTTAGACGTAAACTTTTTTCTTTCGGAAACAAAATGATATTTTAGAAATAAATTTTTTTTTTTCATTTTGTGACAGTTCATAATGCTTTTTATGAATGATGTTCTTACATCTTTGGAATCCAGTGTCCCGCACTTAAATTTGCACTTTTCCAAGAAATTTTTCTTATTGTGTACTTTTTTAGCAGCAACCAGTTTGCCTCTTGTAAATAATGATAAATTCAACAGATTATCGCGAAAATTACTGATTTTTACTTAAAATATGAAAAATTTATGTTTACACTACCATTCTGTATATTTTTTTCGGGAATATATTAATTCATAAAAATTCACCAGTTACGTCACACAAAACTGGAGTTTGGCGGTTCACAAAACTCAGCTATTCCGCCATCTTGAATATATAGTATGAAATTAGTCGAGATAGAACTTTGTTTCCCTTTGAATTTCTGACGATTGATTTGGTTTTTTGTAATTTTTGTACAGATATAACCGAAATTTAAATCTGAATAGAGTTATAGTTAAATGTGAAAATACCTAAATGTGCTACATAGAACCTTGTTTCCCCAACACGACGATATACTACCACGGGTATGACTTAATGCACATATCTTTTGTTTAAGTGACATATTCAGCGAATAATTCCAAATTTATTTCATAGTACATGGAATTGGTTTGATTATCTGTAAAATTCTATTTCTTTTAATGACAGTAGCACGTATAAGTAATGCATTTGTAGGCTATCTAGCTACACCGTCAAATTTGCAGCGCTGACAGGACGAGTAACGACGAATGAGAACGGAGATTGCCGAGCGGAACCAACGCTGGAAAGGCCAGAGCTAAAACGCGTTCCACCTACAGCGTTGATATCATCGGACGTTTTTTAAGATTTTCATTTTGCTTCTTTAATTCATAAAGATATAGTATTAAGTATTTAGTAATTATTCTGATTTCAGTGTACGGACTTTTATAAATAAAAAACTAACTGTAAGTAAAAACATTCTTTAAATTTTATTCTGGCATTCCCTCATATATATATCGTATAAACGAAACACGGAAACATATCGTCATCACAAAAAATAGAAACCCTAAAACCCTAGCCATGTGTCGACCCCGACGTAGCAAACCGCTGCATATGGTTGCTATGCATTTGAAAGTTCGTTTAAAATATTGGCTGCATCCCTCTTTCCCGATACCCGCAACTTTACCTCAAATACTAAAGCAGTTTCTTGTAAAGATTGATATTTATCAATATTTTTAAAATTCTTTTTTTTTTAATTGCAGCACTGCAATTGTCAAAATCTTAAGAAGATCGACCTTTTTGTTAAGTATTTTCTTTATTTCATTCAATCATTGGTAAAATAAAAGGATGAAATACAGTAGGAACCAATAACTCTTTATCCAGCTAGTTTGCATTTTCTGTTTAAAATATTGCTTCACTGTAATGCTTTTTCTTTCTTCAGTATTTTATGAAAGGGCCTAGACGCGATATTATTTATATATGTTTTATAAAGATTTAATGATAGTTGTGTAAATTAAATTTATCAGATATATAGTTCCAGAGGTGTTAATTACGGTTATTTTTATTGCTATTCCGCCATACGCCATAAAATTCTCTTCTCGAAATCGATACACGATCCACTGAAAAATAAAAATATCTCCTAAACGGGGGAATTCGGGGAAATATAAATAACTGCATTAAAATAATAAGAAATGAAACTTAATATACACATTTATATCACAGCGGGGTAAGAGGGAGATTTTTTCGAAGGTCTAATTGAATGAACAATTAAAATATTTTCGCCCATTTTTTACATGTTTTATAAATTGAATGAATTTACATACTAATACGAGATTATTAAGTATTTTTTTAGAATAAATATAAATAAAATACTTTGCTTAGTAACGTATATTTAAAAAAAATCTACAGTCAGACAAATATCTAATCAAACCGGGCGTTGATCCGCGACTGACTAGGAGTTGAAATCTGGTGTCACGCTGTTCATCAACTTTGCGACGTGATACATAACACATATTTGACGCTTAAAATAAAACAG
The DNA here is from genome assembly GCF_059751285.1 of Brachycentrus maculatus. Lineage (NCBI taxonomy): Eukaryota > Metazoa > Arthropoda > Insecta > Trichoptera > Brachycentridae > Brachycentrus > Brachycentrus maculatus. The sequence continues at coordinate 62,032 of NW_028281806.1, forward strand.
GTAAGCAGAAGATTGCACCGGTTAATAATTAAGGAGTTTTGATATTCAAATATGTAAAATTAAAACATGAAAAAAATGATTAAAGTAAAGCTAGATCGATTGCACACTGTGCGCTGAGGCCAACGGGGGACCAGTGGAAAGTGGTGGGGGTCGCGCGCGCGAGTGACAGGGCGACCGGCTCGTACGCACATAGGTATTTTTCATCAAATAAATCATTCCACTCGCGGACACCGAGTGTTGAACCCTTCTCTTGTTCAGAGTGTGATTACAAATGAAAGAAATGATATTAATGACACCCATGAATATACTTACTGGTGGGAAACCCTTCTCCTGTTCAGAGTGTGAATGGATGCAAAAAGTAGCGGAAAGTAAACCATTCACGTGAAGAATTTTAGCTTGGATAAAAATTCTGTTTTGTGATATTAATAGAAACGGGCGTCGCCGCGTTTCTATCCCCAGGATGGTAGAATGTATGAAAGAGTATGTGTTCGTCAACGCAAGACTCAAGTTTGTCATATTCAAAGTCGGATTAACAAAGCTACGTGTGTTGATAGGATATGCTCCTGTTAACTCCAACAGCGAGTCTGAGAAGTAGAGTTTTGGATGAATGTATTGAGTGTGATGAATGGAAAAATGAATACTGAAAAGATTCTGGCTGGTGATTTCAATGGGTGGGTTGGTAGTATGATATATAGTACGAGGTGTGTGGTACAGTGGTACAAGGACGAAAAAAAAGGGTTTCGTGGTGGGATGAAAAAAAGAATAGTGTAGTGATATAATAAATACAAACTTTTAGACGTATTGTAAGTATGTTTTAATTATGTATATATATATATATATATATATATATATATATATAAATTAAGAAGTAAAATCATACACCTATGTAACTTCACTGCTAACTTAGAATCAATGAAATGTAAAAACTCATGCCTCTAGCGAGATAGCGAGTGTTTTTGCCTAGAATTTTCACTGATGAATTAGGTACATGAAATTATAGTAACTTAACATAAAGAGTAGATCCACGAATAGGCATTAGTTATAAAACTTTAAAAGTTGAAGCCTGAGGCCATGATAAGCGGTGTTGTATTAGTAGTGGCTATATTTCAGAGTTACTTGGACATAAAGTTATTTAAAAAAAAAAACTAGTTCATTTAACTCAGTAGCTTTCTTGTGCGGAGGGGGCATCGGGTCCAGGTGTGTTGTTAGTAATGTAGTAGTGTAGTGGGAGTCTGTGTTTGTACCTAAAAGGCATTAAGGAGACTTCCATTCCATACGAACCGAGGTCGCGGACGAGGGGGCTCCTTTGTAATTTGTTTGTGTTTGCTTTCTGCGCGTTTTTTGTGAATTTCGCAAAGCATTGATTTATTGTGTCGATTTTCCGGCGACCGCAAATTTTCTTGAGGTTTTCGTGATGAAGTGTATTATTTTCAATTTTAAAAGTGCGATTTTGTAGAGTCTGCAGCTTGTTGTATTTGGTTTCGTGTATCGAGGCGAACGCGGGTGCAGCGTAGGTGATTAGGTACCTACCGTTTGATAGTGGACGTCTAGTAATTCTTTATTATTTTTGTCTATGACAATTGCTTATTGTTTATGGCTATTTTCTCTGTGTGAATGGAGACGCGCAGCGTCATGACGTGCAGGTTGTAATCCCCGCTCAGTGTAATAAATAGGGACCTATCATAAAACGTGAGTGCTATTTTGTATCATATACGTAATATTAACTTTTTGATCTAAAGTGCTGCATCTTTGTGTAAAGTACTGCGTTGTGTTATTGTTGTCTTTCAGTGTCGTGGTTAGGACTTCGTGCCAGGTTGTGAAATAGGGTTGTTCTTTATTTTTATTATGTCCATCGTTTGTTAGGATTGTGTAGGTGTGTATCAAGAAAAAAATTATGTGTATGTGTGTATATACGTATATATATATATATTTATATATATATATATATATATATATATATATATATATATATATATATATATACATATATATATATATACATATATATATATATATATATATATATATATATATATATAAATATATATATATATATATATATATATATATATATATATATATATATATATATATATATATATATATATATATGTATATGTATATGTATATGTATATGTATATGTATATGTATATGTATATGTATATGTATATGTATATGTATATGTATATGTATATGTATATGTATATGTATATGTATATGTATATGTATATGTATATGTATATGTATATGTATATGTATATGTATATGTATATGTATATGTATATGTATATGTGTATATATATATATATATATATATATATATATATATATATATATATATATATATATATATATATATATATATATATATATATATATATATATATATATATATATATATATATATATATATATATATATATATATATATATATATATATATATATACATATATATATATATACATATATATATATATATATATATATATATATATATATATATATATATATATATATATATATATATATATATATATATATATATATATATATATATATATATATATATATATATATATATATATATATATATATATATATACATATATATATATGTATATATATTAATATTATTTTTTTATAAATATTTATATACACTGAAAATTATGCTTTAAAATACGAAAATTCATTTATAGAATATGCACTAGTTTCAAAAAATGTGTTAAGCCGTTGTTTGACCATCGGTAGTACGTTAAATGATACACGATGTGATCACTTAAACAAGCTAATAACATACCTTAAACCCTCAGTACTAACAGTACAGTAATAACATACCTTAAAAAGTACAGTATAGACGTAGATATATATTTTTGATGTTTGGATGCATGCTGTGTCGTATTCAAATATTTAATTTAATTCGAATATGGAAAAAAAAATACTTCGTAAATACTACTTTTTATTAACATCAGTATTGATATCGTTCACTCCTTTCAACAACGTCGTATATCAAAGTACTTGATTTTTCAGGAGATCGTTTTTTTAAGTTAAAAAATATAATAAAATGTATTAAAAATAAATATCAAGCCACTTATTGAATTTTATTGTGCAACACATGTTTTTAGGTAAAACCTGAATGTTTTTTCTCCATTTGAAAAATATTTAGCATATTTAAAAAAATAATTAAACAAAACATTTTCTTAAAAATGCAAAATCAACACATTCTGCCCTGTAGCGGGTAAACATTAAGTTGAAAATATGCCGCTTTTCCTGAAATATAGTACATTTTCTGGGCATTCCGAAATATGCACAATTAAAAATTGATTATTTTTTATATATGGCGTTATTGAAAGGAGTGAGCGATATGTGTTTCGATGCATTCAACATCACTATGAAATACAACATGCATATTAGAGAAGTGTCACAGAGTTTAAAAAATAGTGATATTTACCAAGTACTTTTTTATTTAAATACATGTACATACCAAGTGGCAAATGTCAAATCAAATATCTGCCAAAAATCAGGTGAAATTTTCAATGACACAATAATAATAATACATTTTGATAATTAATATAAAGCGCCATTTTCGTAAAATACTACCTCAAGGCAAGGGCGCTTCGCTGTGAATGAATTGGTGCAAAGAAGATGGGGGAAATGATTTAGCAACAAATGTGTTATTAGTTTTTTCTGAAGATCATCTCACTCTCACTATTTCTAACCACTGGTGGAAGAGCATTCCACTCCATCGGACCCTGGTAAGATCACTTTGCCCATTGCAGTTGTTGGCGATCGAAGAGTGAGACGTCTAACAACCTATTTGTCTGGAATACACAGATCTTTTAGATTTTGCAATGATATACGTTTTAAAAATAAATGTTTATTAAATATTCTAGATTATTAAAGAATGGATCTCACTACAGCTCATGTGAAAGCAAAATCGGAGACTGGCGATTTAGAACCAGAAGCTCTCCATACTGAAAACGTACCATCACGTCCCGACACATCGACGCCTGCTACAAGCAGTTACGATTTACCACGTTCCAATTCTATCTATTCTACGGTTATATGTCCTACTGCCGACACAAATATTAAACGAAAAATAAGCAATCATGGCGGTTATCTACACGCACCACGCGAACCGGAGTCTGATGGCGTTACTAGTGGTGGAGATGTTTCACATTCCACTGTGAAGGAGGAGTTTATCTACCCAGAAGTTCCTATCATCAATGCAGAACCAGCACATTCTGAACATGGCGAAACTGATGAATACGTTAGCGAGGACCCATCCATACCTGGAACTAGCACAAAACACTACATTGAGGTCGACCTTTCTTATCCTGAGATCGACCAAGAATGCTTAGAACTCTCTCGCGACAGGAATAATGACTGTGGTAAGTTATTCTTCTATATCTTGTTTCTTTCTTCTTCTCGATCTTATTCCTCATTACCGAAGGTTGTGACCCTTGTGGACAGACACTGTCCAGAGTGATCCAGATGATCAAAACAATCTACGATCCAACGAAACTCCTCCTCCGAAAGTACTTGAACCGTGTCATTATGTTTTAAGACAGTCTTCTTTACTCCTCATTTCTGAGGGACAACCCTCAGAAATGAAGAGTAAAGAAGGGTCCCACTTGTGACCCTTGTGGGAGCTATGACTCTTCTCCAGCTATCCCTTGCCTGCGCTGCACGTAGCGCTCCAACCACCGAGGTGCCTGATGCTGCCTTAACTCCATCGGTCTATCGTGTGGAGATCTTCCTCTCCCTCTCTTCCCCTCTAGGCTACCGATCACAACCAAACGTTCCAGGCTATCCTCACTGTCACGCGCAAAGTGTCCAAAGAACTAAAGAATCTGTCGTGTTTAGATATTGGCTAGAGTCAAGCCTTCCAAGTTGTTTCTTTATTGGAGGGTTAAACTTAATACATACCCTAGTTTAAATATTTCTAAAATCCACCTTAATTGGGTCTCTTTTGATCGAAAGAACATAATAAATTAAGAAAACATTATTATTCAGTTAAGTTGCACAATCTGATCCATTATCCGTAAAGTCATCAAATAACAAAACTTGGTATAAAACAAGTATTCATAAACGGATAATGGAGGTAGGTAAATCTGAAATAGATCGTATTATTCGGCTATGGCCGATGATATGTCCTCAACGCTATATGGAAAAGCAAATGGCGGTGGAATAGCAGTTAGGAAAAGAAGAATTATGGCTAAGTCACTCGGGGTTGCACACTCGTACCAATAAACAAGCTTATGCAAGTTAAACATGGTACTAGTCTAGTGAGTAAAAGAAAGGCATATAAAATACTCATAAAAATATTTTTCTGTTCTTTTTTTAATAACAAATTCAAAGAATAAAATAAAATTTAACGCAAAGAAACAAAATGAAAATTTACAATTTTAATTTATACGCGGGATGTCCTCATATTTCAATTAATTTTTAATTAGAGTGTTTTTTTGTTGTTGTTTTAGATATGGAGCAAAGCAGAAAAGAATACAAGATATCAGAAAAGAATAATGGATTAATTTTGTCCATGATAAAAACATTTTCGTGCCCTGAGTGTACATTTACGGCCACACAAAAGAGTGATTTAAAGAGACACATTTTTATTCACACCGGCGAGAAAGTCTTCACGTGCGAAGAATGTGGCATGGTATTTTCCCAGAAACACAATTTACATAGACACATGTTTACTCATTCTTCTGAGAAACCCTACCCTTGCACGGAATGCGACAAAGGATTCTCCCAGAAACACCATTTAAAAAGACATATGTTCACTCATTCTACCGAGAAACCCTTCAAATGTTCAGAATGCGACAAGACATTTTCACAGAAAGTCCATTTAAAAACCCACATGATAACTCATAGCGACAAGAAACCCTTTTCGTGCTCTCAGTGTGACTTTACGTGCGCTCAAAAAAAATATTTGATGAAGCACGTGTTTACTCACGTTTGCGCGAAACCCTTCATATGTTCGTACTGTGAACTTGCTTTTTCCGATAAATGGGCCCTCAAAAGACATGTGTCAACTCACGTTGATGAGAAGCCCTACTCGTGCTTACAATGTAAATATAAATGCTCAGAAAAGGTTCATTTAAGACAACACTGGCTAACTCATACTGGTGAGAAACCTTTCTCGTGTTCAAAGTGCGAATACGTGTGTTCGCTGAAAGGAAATTTAAAAAGGCACATGACAATCCACGCTAGTGAGAAATTCAAATCGAAACCCATTGAAAAAAATCAGAGACTGATAATAAATAGTAGAAAAGTATGCGAGCAGTCTACTTCTGGCTCCATCGATGACTCCGATCCGCTCTGCGTCGAAGCCCAGACCATTAACCAAAACTAACTTACCATCATGCAGCTTCCCGCAAGGGTAGGCAGAAAGAATAGAATGCCTCAACTTTTCAAATAATGTTCGCCTCCACGTTAAGGTGAATATTTTTTTAAAAGCAAAAACCAGTACACATTTTTAACCCAACGTACAGGTTTTTTAGGAGGGGGAGGGGTTATTTGGCAGTTGATCTCGTCATGTCGAAATCTGTATTTACCACGTTACCAAGATTTCAGCAAACAAATCTAAATTATTATAATTTTTTACTTCATTTATAATTCATAATCTCATGAATATGAATCTCCGTATTTTTCCTATTTAAAATCGCTAATTTCTTTATTGTGTGGTGACTACCCAACACGGGGACGCGCGTTTTATTTTAAGGGAAAGATTCACTCATCGATCGATAAACATGATATATATATAGATATATATATATATATATATATATATATATATATATATATATATATATATATATATATATATATATATATATATATATATATATATATATATATATATATATATATATATATATATATATATATATATATATATATATATATATATATATATAACATTTACATGTGTATAAGGTTTTTTTTACAGTTATCGTCTTAGAAATTTGAGAAATGAAAAAGTAAAACATAGTTGTAAAAAAGTGTGTTACTGACATGCAGAAAAAATAATGTTATTAGTCCAATAATTATTCAGTGGCTCACTCAGTCAGAACAATACTTAGATAGGGGTCTAATCTGTACTGGTTTTATTTCGCAACTGACAAAATACCAATGCCAAAAAAAACCAGCACCGTACTGGTAAAACCAGTACGAATGGTTACCTTACTCCACGTTCATACATATTCGACGATTATTCCCAAGTATTTGAAATACTTGATCATGTAAAGTTTTCCTCGTCTTCCTCTGCTTCTGCTTTCAACTACTTATTATTACTTGTACCCTTATCCGCACCCAATGGTGCATAGGGCACTGCATCTTATTGACGCACTGTTAACTTGATCATTACTTACAATTAAGGCAAGGTGATCACTCTTGCGCTTCAGGAACCAGTCAATTAAATAAATATTACAGTGTAAAATCACTAATATTTATTTTCACCCCCCTGGGAATCGAACCCGGGACCTCCAGCACAGTAGCTAAACACGCTGACCATTACACCACGGAGTTGGACAAACTTTCAACTACAGTCGCCTCATATTTTTTACTGTTCAGTTTTAATAGAAGCGAGGGAAGATCATAGAAAACTTGGCATGATCAAGTATGTTAAGTAACTGGGCGCGGTAAGATCAGAAAGTCTGAATGAAAGGCGGGTATGTATGAGGAGATGCATTTATGTGGAAGAGGCGAATAATGTTTGCAAAGAGAGAGTGGTGTGGCGCTCTATTCTGTCTGCCTACTCCTGTAGGAAAGCGGTGTGATGGTTAGTTAGTTATTTAGTTTTAAAACATTATTTGTAGACATAAAAGCTCGTGCACTTGTTCCTGGCATTCATTGTGTAGTTAAATAATGCATCTTTTTAAAAGTTGACATTTCTTCGGGGTTTATTCAATTCAATTTATTCAACCACAAAAAATTAATATATACATAACAAAAAATATTCAAGGCGTATATATTAAAAGTAAGCAAGAAGACTTAAAGGCGTAGAAGAATCCCGCTTCGGAAAACTCCTTCGGACACATGGAACAGGTCAATATCCAATGTGATATTGTTCAACATAGCGGTAGCTCTTCCTACAGGCATAACCATCGGCAGGTTGGTCCTGTGTATAGGAATGTATATCCATGTTTTCATTAATAAATAGTTTTCATAATTTACTTTATTTTATTTTCCAAAAACTAGTTGAAATAATCGGCGGGTTGTATGAGGAGATGCATGTGAGTGGAAGAGGCGAAGAATGTTTGTAAAGACAGATCGGTGTGGCGTTCTATTCTCTCTGCCTACCCTTGCGAGAGCGGCTTGATGGTTATATATGTAGTTAGTTAGGTTGTTACCTAAATGAGAGATCATAATAAAACCGGACGCAAACGGATCGTATTGTCTATGGTCATTCTGGGTTCATTGTGAAATGGCGGCGTGTCCTGGTCCGTGGCTTGACAGTTGTATTGTATATTTTCCGTAGAATAAACAGGATATCGTGCATTAAATGTGAATGTTGGTATATTATTAAACGCATTACTCTAACTTATGCTGCCCGGATTGCGACCCCCTTGAAGTTTGTAATTACATCAATTGTTTCATGGTAAGACTTCTGTCAAAATTTTAAATAGAGTTATCATCGACTATGTTGAGATGTCAAAAATAATATAAAAAATAACTCCTAATTGGAGATAATCCAGATTTGTGAACAAGTATTTGGACACACTTAAAGTGCTGTAAATAAATTAAGTGGTCAAATTATAAGCTAAAAATAAAAAAGGATATTTTCTAGCGTTTCTCGAGTATAATCCAGGATTCGGACCTTACTTTGATATAACTTCCAAGAATTTGAGAAGTGTGATTGTCAATCATGGGTAGAATTGGTGAATGTTACACGTGTGTAAAGTGATCACTTAAACCCGCCTATGACGGTTGTAAGCCCCGTAAATGCCCAGACTTCCATATTCTTCATCCATGTTGAGATGTCAAAAAATAAAATAAAATAATTTGTGAGCTCACTTACATTATGGGTAACATCAGTAATCCGTACACACAAATATTAAAGGCAGTCAAAATAGATGTAGAAAATTTAAAGCATTAACTTTGTGGATCATTGTTAATATATTTTGGAGAAATAAAATAACCTTTTTTTTTATCCACTCGCATCCACACACAATGTGAGTGGATCAAAATACAAAGTCATTTTATTTCTCCAAAATATAGATATTTTGTATTTACCGCGGTTATGATTTTGTTCGTTGGAATGCAATTTAATAAAGCATTTAAATTCACCTTCAAGCATTTTAATGTACGCAATGTTAAAACTTTTTACGGTTGTCTTCAAATTATTCTAGAATTATGGAAGAACAAATGGAGACTCCTGTACTTCGAGTCAAGGTTGAAGCGAGGTTTGACGATGTGGATGCGGATATCCTGGAGACAATTGCGGACGTAATGGAACCACCATCTGCTCGCACCGCCGGGCCATCAACTGCAGACATCATGGGGGCACCATACTCCACCATACTCAAGAAGGCACTGCAGTCTGATGGGGTTATAAGCAATGTCCCACGCTGTGTTGGAGATGTATCATGTTTTGCTGTAGATAAGGAAACCTACCCGGAAATTCCTATCATCAAAGAGGAACCAGGAACCTATTCTGAATGTGGAAGTTCAAGCGAGGAGCCAGCTATACCGGGGACCAGTATAAACACACAAAACGCTAAGATTGACATTAACTATTCCGGGATTCTAGAAAAATACTTGGAATCTTCCTGCAATACGAAAGATGCCCCTAGTGAGTATTCTACTATAAATTGGAGATTTCTCAAATCCACCAAATTCTTCTTCTTCTTCTTCATGAGCCTTCTGTCCTTCACTGCTGGATATAGGCCTCTTCCCTTTCTTTCCATTCTCTGTCGGTTGCTGCTTGCAGCCAGTTTCTACCCCCCACAGCGACTATGTCGTCAGACCATCTCTTTTGGGGTCTTCCGACACCTCTTTTGTTCTCCCAATGTCTCCAGTGTAAAATTTTTGGGGTCAATCTTGTATTATCCTGTCTTGCAATATGTCCTGCCCTTTACCATTTGAGTTTTGCCACGTGATCCATGATCTCCTCTATTTTGGTTCTTTTCCTGGTATCTTCATTTTTTTAATTTTTTTTATCGAACAGACTTATCTTTCCATGGATCGCTGTGAACACTTGAGCTTCTCTGTGTTTCTCTTTGTCAGAGCCACAGTCTCTAATGCATGTGTATTCACAGGCAGTATGCAGGATTCGTACACTTTTCTTTTTAGACAGGTCGGAATCTCCTTATTTTGTAAAATTTGTTTAAGTTTGCCAAAAGCAGCCCAACTCAATCTTGTTCTTCTTGGCAACTTCGCTGTTTAGTTTTCCTTGTCCAGTTTTTTTTTCTAATCTACTAAATCTTCTAAATCTACCAAATTACCGTTACAATAATCCTTACAAGCAAATGAAAATTGTGGTTGAATTTGATTTAATTTGATTGTCTTGTTTCCTTTCAGATAAAATGATAACCACAAAAATACATGATACATCAGAAAAGGATAGCACAGTACCTTGTAGCTTCAATGGCAACAATTTTTCTTGCCCAAAGTGTAAATTTACTACTTTACGTAAAAGTGATTTAAAAAGACACATGGGAACACATACGAATGTGAAACCTTTTACGTGTGCAGAATGCAAAATGTCATTTTCACAGAATGTTCATTTGAAAAGACACATGTTGACTCATTCGACCGTGAAACCCTTCTCGTGTCCGCAGTGTAAATATACATTTTCGGATAAAGGAAATTTAAAGAGACATATGCTAACTCATACTGGTGAGAAACCATTCGCATGCACTCGCTGCGAATATATATGTTCACTCAAAAGGTCGTTAAAGAGACACATGTTCATTCATACTGGTGAGAAACCGTTCTCGTGCACGGAATGTAAATACAAATGTTCGTTGAACGAGACTTTAAAAAGACACATGTTGACCCATACTTGCGAGAAACCCTACGCATGTTCACAATGTGAATGTACATTTTCTGAAAGTGGTAACTTGAAAAGACACATGCTGACTCATACCGGTGAGAAACCGTTCGCATGCACACGGTGTGATTTTGTATGTTCGCTGAAAAGGTCATTAAAAAGACATATGTTGACCCACAACGGTGAGAAACGATCGAAACTCATTAGCTAAGCTACTTTAGAAACTGATGTAAAGAAAACAGACTAAAATCAGGTTAATTGATGTATCCAGACAATTTTCGCTGCAACATTTTCATTGTGCCAAAATACTTCACAAATCTGGGTTTTCTCCATTTTAGGGTTATTTTTTTACAACATTTTGGAGTGTGGCCAAATACTTGTTCACAAATCTAGATTATCTCCAATTAAGAGTTGTAAATCATGGGTAGAATCGGTGAATGTTACACATGTGTAAAGTGATCACTTAAACCAGCCTATGACGCATGTAAGCCCCGTGAATGCCCAGACTTACATATATTTTGATGAAGGCGAATATAGAAGTCTTAGCATTTACATGGCTAACGACCGTCATAGGCTTGATTAAGTGATCACTTTACACACAATGGAATTTCTTTAAAATAAAATGTTGCTTTTAACACGAAATTGTTTTGAGGTAAAGGAAATTCCGATGTTTTGAATGTTTAGAAGATTATAATATTTACAATTTTTTAAAATTGAATGTCTTTATTTTGTGTCAAGTATCAGAATATATTTCTAGTTTTTAAGTTATTTTTAATAATATTATATCATCGAAAGTTAGTAATCGCAAATACACAATTATAGTAACTCGAGCGAGCTGATTCCATCGTCAAATGGTTTGCGAAAAAAATCTTTACATTATTCCAAAAAATAGTGTTCGCGCTTTAGAATTTTAAGATTATTTGTACTGTGAAATATTTAGAACAAAATGTAATAAAAAAATGTTCAGATATGTTAATTTATTTGATTTGATCGTGACCACGAACATCAAATTGCCGGACATATCGCTCACTCCTTTCAAGAACGTCATAAATCAAAATACTTGATTTTTCAGGAGAACGTTTTTAAAGTTTAAAAATAAATTACAATGTATTAAAAATACATATCAAGCCACTTACTGGTCTTTTTACTGTGCAACAGATCTTTTTAGGTTAAACCTGAAGATTTTTCCACTATTTGAAAAATGTTAAGTATATTTAAAAAGATAATTAAACAATACTTTTTATTCAAAATGCAAAAACAACACTTTCTGCCCTCTAACGGGTAAATATTAAGATAAAAAATTGCCTCTTTTGATGGGATATAGTACATTTTCTGGGCATTCCGAAAACATGCACAACTGAAAATTGACGATTTTTGATTTATGACGTTCTTGAAAGGAGTGAGCGATATCTTAGATAATACTGGTACGAGTCTTATTGGTAAATCTCCTTTTTGTGTACATCTAAATTTACAATTGAAGCATGACAATGGTTTTCGAAATAGACAATAGTGCAAGCCATAGACAATAACGTAGCGTATCAAGGAAACAATATTTAGCAATTCAAGTTACAGGTGATTTGTTTGTTTCATTTATGGTCAGTCTCCACCCGTCTCTATCCTCCGCGGAAACGCATGAAAGCCCAAATGCTCACAGAGATCCATGCTTGCAGAAACCCAAGCGATAAAGTAAGAAATCAGGAATAGAACCAAAATAGAGGTTACCATGGATCGCGTGGCAAGACATGTTGCGAGACCCCACAAGATGGACCCCAAATTTTTGATATAGAGAACTTGGGAGAACAAAAGAGGTGTCGGAAGAGCCCAAAAAGATGGTCCGACGACATAGCTGCTGTAAGGAGTAGAAACTGGCTTCAAACAGCAACCGATCGAAGGAAATAAAAGGGTACGAAAGGGCGAGAGGAAAAAAAAATTACCGAATATTCATATTATTTTTATTGCGCATTCATACTGGTATCAAGTCAAAAAATCCTACCTACTATGGTTTATAAAATGTCTATTCAAAGCGCTTTTTTGGGCGCATACGTAATCACACTTCGAACATGAGAAAGGTTTCTCGCCGGTGTGGGTCAAGAAATGCGTATCCAAATGACTCTTCTTCGTAAATATGTCATTACAAACCGAACAAACGATTGGTTTCTTGCCAACGTGAGCTAGAACATGTACCTTGAAAGCCTTTTTCTCAGTGGTCTCATAGTCGCACTTCGAGCACGCGAAAGCCTTCTTGTTATTGTGATTAGACACGTGTCTCCTTAGCGAGCTTCTGTCATTGCAGACGAAGTCGCACTTCGAACAAGCGAACGGTTTCTCGCCAGTGTGCGTTAGCATGTGTCGCTCTAGACCTCTCCTCTGGACGCAGACATAATCGCACCTCGGACACGCGAAGGGCTTCTCGCCAGTATGGGATTTGACATGTTCGATCAAATTTGTTTTCCTCGCAAATTTTTTATTGCAAACCGAACACGAAAATGCTTTCTCTCCGGAATGCGTCAATACGTGCGTTTTCAAAGAGCTGTTCTCGGTGCAGACGTAGTCGCACATGGAGCACGCTAGAGGTTTCTCGCTCGTGTGAATAAACTCATGCCTCCTTAGAGAGCTTCGGTCAAGGGATAGATATTCGCACTTCGGACATTTGAAAGGTTTCTTGCCAGTGTGCGTAAGCATATGCAATTTCAGATCACGTTTGAATCGACCTCTGAAGTCACACTGCGAACAGGGGTGCGGTTTCTGAATTTCAAGATACTCCGTGTTACATTTACTAATAAACGTTACGGAAATGGTTGAATTAGACCGAGAATCAGAAAGTAGACTTCTAATATTGTCTGGATATTTTGTTTTCTTGTCCCTCACTACCTTGCTCTTGTTTACATCTAAAAATACCAAATTAAATTAATGCAATGTTATCACAATCGTTCATGCCGAATCCGAGTCATGGGAGAAGTAAGAGATGTCAAAAATGTAAAAATAACCCTTAAGTGGACGTAATCTAGATATGTGAACAATCGAAAAAAAAATTACTGTCCAAACTATAAGCTGCATACAAAATATATATACATGTATACATATATGTATATATATGTATATATATGTATATATATATATATATATGTATATTTATATATATATATATATATGTATATATATATATATTTATATATATATATATATATATATATATATATATATATATATATATATATATATATATATATATATATATATACATATATATATATATATATATATATATATATATATATATATATATATATATATATATATATATATATATATATATATATATATATATATATATATATATATATATATATATATATATATATATATATATATATATATATATATATATATATATATATATATATATATATATATATATATATATATATATATATATATATATATATATATATATATATATATATATATATATATATATATATATATATATATATATATATATATATATATATATATATATATATATATATATATATATATATATATATATATATATATATATATATATATATATATATATATATATATATATATATATATATATATATATATATATATATATATATATATATATATATATATATATATATATATATATATATATATATATATATATATATATATATATATATATATATATATATATATATATATATATATATATATATATATATATATATATATATATATATATATATATATATATATATATATATATATATATATATATATATATATATATATATATATATATATATATATATATATATATATATATATATATATATATATATATATATATATATATATATGAAATAATAAAAAAATCTAAATTGAAAAGTCAAAAATGAAGTACTAAGAGCCGTATTGAAGCATTGAAGAGAGGTGATTCAGTTCACATCAACGAATAGTAGAGAAACTAAAGTAAAGGATAAATATTTAGAAATATATGGCAAGAAGAATTGCTAGAGAATTCCATACATTTAGTGATGTCATTTCTACGCATTTTTGTACTGGTACCTGGCACAGCTGACCCTTCGCTATTATCTGCTCCGTAGTGGAAAATGTCACCGTATTTAGAAACAGTTCCCGGTTCCGCCTCGATAATAGGCACCTCTGTACAGATAGCTTTCTTTACGGCGGAATACGATGCATCACAGGCTTGGATATTACTAATAACGCCATCGGACTCTGGTTCGCTCTTGATTGCAGTGGAATAGGGTACCCCCACAGAGTCTACAGCTTCACGAATATCCCCTTCTTCATCGCTAGCCCTCGGTTCAGTCATATCACAAGCCGAAGCGAAATCCACTCCTACAATATCTTTTGAGACTTGGATACAAATTGAATATTTCTACTGCACATTTTACAGCGTTAATAATTGTATAGAAAGCATCCCATTGTATTTTTTATAACCGTTTCTTTTTATTAATATTACGAATTATTTAAGAAAAGAATCACATTTTATGTTGTCAAGAAAATATGCATATATAGATGCGATAAAATTTGAGAACGGTCTCCATTTTTTTGCCACGTCAATTTGAAAGTACTTATTTTAAAAACACTAGTTACGAATAATTATTTATGAACAATAATACTTGTAAAAAGAAACGAATGCTCGCTCTGCGTTGAAACACTATATAATTATGTAAGACCAGCGAGATCAACTGACAGCCGCCATTTTATGAAAATGCATAGACACAAGTGCTGGTCATAGACAATGAGGTATGAAAGTAGGTACTTCTGCCATCTCTTTTTACTGCACTACTTCTACTACCATCATGCCAGAGAATGGAACGCCACACTCTTCTATCCTGAAATACACTCTTCGCTCCCCACATATCCTTACATCTATAACTAGATAAACATGTACATGTATAAAAACATGCCCTCCAATTTCCCAAACTTTTGATTCCACCAGATTTCATGTTTTGATTGATTCAATCAGAACTTGAGATCAATCTTACCATGTCTTTTTTGGCCATCCTCGTTCTCTTCTCTCGCTTCATTTTGCAACATGTATTGTACTTTCTTAGTCATTTCCTCGTTCATTTGTTCCACATGTCCATACCACCGCAAAGAGCTCTTCCTAATCATTTCAATTATTCCTAGTTCAGCCTTATATTCCTTTCTGATATTTTCGTTTTTTATTCTATCCTACAACGATATACCAAACACTTGTCTGAGGGAACGCATTTCAACAGTTTTCATCCTTTCTTCACAACACACCTGTATAATATGAAAAAAACAATCTATAAAAATACAATTTATTTATTTTTAGACATCTCATCAAAGATGAAGAAAAATATGGAAGTCTGGGCATTTACGGGGCTGACGACCGTCATAGGCTGGTTTAAGTGATCACTTTACACACGTGTAACATTCACCAATTCTATCCATTATTGACAACCACACTACTCAAATTCTTGGAAGTTCTTTATATATGAACAAATTTGAAACATTGTTCTTGAATCACGAGAACTTCACTAGAGACATCTATTGGTGAGATGAAAAGAAGCTTTTTATTGAACAGAAACTCTTTTATTAGTATGTGAGGTCCGAATCCTGGATTATAATCACACACATGAGAAACGCCAGAAAATATCATTTTCATTTTTAATATTTTAGCTTACAATTTGACCAGTCAATTTATTTACAACATTTTGAGTGTGTCCAAATACTTGTTCACAAATCTGGATTATCTCCAATTATAGGAGTTATTTTTTGACATCTCATCAAAGTATTTGGACACAATTTATTTGTCATTAAAGCATTATGATCGTTTTATAAAAATAAAAGCTTGACAACTTTTTTTATACAAGCACGATGATCCGTACGTCGTATACCTAAAAAACTACGTCTCAGACAAGTCCAATCTTCCTCGGGACGGAGAAAGGTGATTTTTTAAATTCCCTAGTGTCCAATGATTCTGAAATCTAGCAGCTACGTCTTAGGCACCACTTATCACGGACCAACTTAGACTTCATGAGTGAAAATAGAAGTTTTATAGCCTATACCAGGCATGGGGAACCTGGGACCTTAAAGCCGCATGCGGACTTTTGGCTATTCTAGTGCGGCCTTTTGACTGATGCCAATTTTCGTAAATAGGCATTTTTTCCATATTTTTTTAAATTGCATTTTTAAAAATTTATATTGTGATATAATTAAAATATTTAGTTTATAGGGGGGGTGTCAAAGTTTTTTTCACTGCGGCCTGATGTTGAATCAGATGAGTGAATGTGGCCTTTTGAAATAGAAAGGTTCCCCATGCCTGGCCTATACCTACATTCTTGTGAGTGGATTTAATCTATATGTTTTAGATAGTTAGTATAATTTCATAAAATTCTTGAGGTAAAATAGAAGTTTTATAGCACCCTCCTCATCATTCATCATTCACATTGTATAATACCAAGAAGTTTTATAGCCTGTACATAATTGTGAATGAATTTACTCTTTAAGTTTGAAGCTACTATAATTTCGTGTAATTCTTGAGTGAAAATAGAAGTTTTATAGCTTATATATGTACTTTATTGTGAGTGGATTTACTCCTTATGTTTAAAGTTACTATAATTTCATGTAATTCATGAGTGAGAATATAAGTTTTACACACTATATACTTACTTGTGAGTAGATTTACTCCTTATGTTTAAAGTTACTATAATTTCATGTAATTCATGAGTGAGAATATAAGTTTTACACACTATATACTTACTCGTGAGTGGATTTACTCCTTATGTTTAAAGTTACTATAATTTCATGTAATTCATGAGTGAGAATATAAGTTTTACACACTATATACTTACTTGTGAGTAGATTTACTCCTTATGTTTAAAGTTACTATAATTTCATGTAATTCATGAGTGAGAATATAAGTTTTACACACTATATACTTACTCGTGAGTGGATTTACTCCTTATGTTTAAAGTTACTATAATTTCATGTAATTCATGAGTGAGAATATAAGTTTTACACACTATATACTTACTTGTGAGTGGATTTACTCCTTATGTTTAAAGTTACTATAATTTCATGTAATTCATGAGTGAGAATATAAGTTTTACACACTATATACTTACTCGTGAGTGGATTTACTCCTTATGTTTAAAGTTACTATAATTTCATGTAATTCATGGATGAAAATATAAGTTTTATAGCCTATACCTACTTGTGAGTGGATTTAATCTTTAGTGGATTGTTCAAAGTTACTATCTTCTTCTTCAAATCCTTATCCACACCCCAATGGTGCATAGGGCACTGCATCATATAAACGCAGTGTTATCTTGATTGTTAATACACGGAGGAAAGTTGATCAGCCCTCCGCTTCAGGTACCAGAGTGAAAAAATCACTTATATTTATTTGACCCCCCTTGCTATTTGACACCACCAGAGGTGGAGACTGACCGGAGCATTTCGTCGTAACATAACGCCGTAACATCGCTCGCGGCGAGCATCCGAAACTATGGATGGAGCGCTCGGCTCGCTGTACCGACTGCCTGAATGCTCGCATCGTAACGTAACGTGTTACAATGAAATGCTCCGGTCAGTCTCCGTCTTTACATTTATTTGATCGCAGGAGGGAATCGAACCCGGGACCTCCAGAACGGAAGCCGAGTGTGCTGACCACAATACTAAGGAGGCGGAAAAAGGTTACTATAATTTCATGAGCAAAAATTCTAGGCAAAAACGCTCGCCTAGCATTGTGAACAATGAAAATAAAAACCAATACTGTCATTTATACAACTTTATTTTAGAAATCAAATACGTAAAAATACATTTCATAAAGTTTTGTACATATTTCATAACCTACGCATCTTACTTCTACCCCCTATCCTTTCCTGTTGGTGCATAGGGCACTGCATCGTAACGACGCAGCGTCATCTTAATCATCACATGAAGGCAAGGTGATCACTCCTGCGCTTCAGGGACCAGTCCAGGGTGGATATCAAAACAAATATAAGCGTGTAAAATCACTCGATATTTATTTTCACCCCCCTCCCCCCCCCCGGGAATCGAACCCGGGACCTCCAGCACTGTAGCCAAACACGCTAACCATTACATTACAGAGGTGGACAATTTTAATACTTACTAACATCATATTTTCTACGGGTAACAAACCAACATTTTGTTGACGGTGTGAATATTGCAGTAAGGGAGAGAGATATGACATATTTACATACAAATTGAGGCAAATGATCTTCTACCTCAATATTATCATTATTTGTTTATTTTTGACCTTCAATGTTTACAACATATTTTACCTTCAACGTTGACAACATATTTTACCTTCAATGTTCACAACATTTTTGACCTTCAATGTTCACAACATTTTTTTATTACAAATCTGGACTATATCCGCTTAAGAGTTATTTTATACATTTTTGACATCTCAACATAGATGAAGAATCTCCATACATCTAGCTTGGTACCACTAAAACTCCATATAGCCTGTATGTGGCATTAAAGTATACATGTGAGAAAGTTATCCCAAAAATATACTTCAATGCATAAACTCTCAGACGAATGTGCGGCAAAGCCATGTGCGATAGATGTTGGAATGGTGATATGAGGAAAGAACGCAAGGCTGAGAGATAAGTATCATCCATCAAATTAAGAAAGATTACACTCTGAACTCTGATAAATAAATAAATTCATAAAGTTTACATTGGCATGACATCTCAACATAGATGAAGAAGAATAAAAATCCTTGGTATGTACAGAGCTTACAACCTGCCATACACCGGTCAAGTGATTATTTTATACACACGTAACATTCACCATTCCACCCATGATGGACCGCCACACCACCCAGACACTCTTCTTCGTCTATGTTGAGATGTCAAAATGTAAAAATAGCTTCTAATGTATATGTGAACAGATTCGGAATGAACATCGCCCATGTACAATTGGCGCGAGCTATAAATATACTTAAAAAATTCCCAAAATATGGCGGCACCGTCGGCCCAAATTACAAATCTATCAAAATAACAACCAAAATACGAAAGGAACCGTACTACATTGCATATATACACCTTTAAAAATTAACCTACTATGGATGTCCAATAATGGGCAGAATAGTGTATGTTATACAACTGCTCAAAGTGATCACTTATGTGCCAGGTCGTAAGCCCTGGAATGCTCGAAAATAACAGATATTTCTTCTGATATGAGACTTCTATTATAACATACCACATATAGTTGAGATATTATATATTAACCCTTCCCGGTGTTGTGTACCTAGTACACATTGCTCCTAATAACCATAATATCACTATACATATAGTAAATACAAAGCTAAGGTCTTAGGTGTTCCTCCATAACATATTTACGCATTCATTTAAAAATAATATTAATAATAATCATAATTTATCGGGTAAATCAGAGGTATTATATATATAAACAGCGCGTGAAGAGTGTGCGGGAACCGCCACACTGTATTCGCATCTCACTCTTGCATACTTGCACTGTGTAAGCGTGAGGAGCTCAAAGCTCAATGTTCTCTGGCTAGCGGCAGTAGCTCCTGGGCTCCCGACAAGAGTGGACCTATGCTTGTTCCATGAGCGTTGCCAGATGGTTTTTTAATGTTTTCGGCGAGTAAATGTAAATTATTATAATTTTTTACTTCATTTATGATTAATTAAGGGGATTAGCTATGAATTTCCGTATTTTTCCGATTTAAAATCGATAATTTTTTATTGTGTAGTGACTACCCAACACCGGGACGCGCGTTTTATTTTAGCACCGGAAGGGAAAGGTTAATATACCACACGTAGTTGAGACTCCTATTTCTTGACATAAATCCAGTTTAGACTCAAAAACTCAAATTGACACATAACACAATGTTTATATTAATAGTTTGGTGACTTCACTTCATGAGTTTTGGTGACCTGATTGGGTGTAATGTGGAACCCAAACAGGTCACACTCATTCCAGAGCTCAAATGATCAAACTGATTTAAGTTCACTGATAAGGTCACAAGTCACTTTTGCTCGGGAGTGCGGGTGGGCTGACTCACAGGTCACTCTGGTATGATTCAGTGTACAATCCCCGCAAGGTTATACTCATCGGATAGCGTGGACGACTATCGAGCACTGGTAGGTTATTTACACAGAAGAGTGACCTGATCGGGTGGATAGTTTGGTCCTGATGAGGTCACAGTCACTCGAGATGGTCCGAATCACAGATTTTTAGGACACCCGAAAGACAGAATGGACTAGTAGGTCATTTTTAGTCCGAATGAGTGAAAAGGAGTGACCTGATTGGGTGGATAGCTCAGTCTCGGCTAGGTCATGGTCCCTCAAGGTCCGAGGTTAATAGGATACACCCGAGAGTGTGAATTACGAGTGGCTGATGGGTGTATCACTGGGTATTGATCAGGTCGGGTTCACTCAGAGTGGATAATGACCTTACAGGGTAGGTAGAGATCATTATGGCACACCCGAGAGTGTGAATTACTGGCCGACAGGTGCTGGTTATTAGGTCACGTTCACTCGCGGTGGACATTTGACCTCACTGGCGGTAGGTCGCGCTCACTCGGCGCCCTCGTCGTCCTGCACGTACTTGACCTCGAGCCGCACGTGGCCGGCGTCGCCGAGGCGCTCCAGCGTGTAGCGCGGGGCCTGCAGCCCGAGCAGGGACTGCTCCAGCGCCGCGCGCACCTCCGCGCCCCCCTCCGCCTCCGAGCCGCGCTCCACCTCCAGCACCACAAACTGCCCCGAGTGCTGCGGACACACGACCAAACATAAACAGGCTAGCCTTGTATTGGTGGCGGTGAGCCACCATACTTGCCATAAATTGAGCACTTGCTCCGGCCCATGACAGCCTTACAAATTCCCTTACTATAAAAAGATGCCACTGGGTCATCAAGTAAAAATTAGACAAACATAGTACATATAGCCATTCCACTCCGAATTCCATGGACAGCTAGACGCACCAATGAGTCCATTCGCCAGGAACTACTCTTGGATGGCTTGACTCTAGGCAATGTCTGTACCCGACGGATTCACCAGTTCTTTGGACACGTTGCGCGTGGCAACGAGGATAGCCTGGAACAACTAGTTGTGATGGGTAGCCTGGAGGGGAAGAGAGGGAGAGGAAGATCCCCACAGGAACAGGATAGACCGATGGAGCAGCAGCAGGCACCTCGGTGGTTGGAGCGCTACGTGCAGCGCAGTCAAGGGATAACTGTAGAAGAGTCATTGCTTCTGCAAGGGTCACAACCCTCAGCAATGAGGAATAAGACGGAGAAGAAGTATAGCTATTGAAAATTACATTAACTGGTTATGCAAATACGCCACGATGATCTCTACAGGCTATCACAAAAAAATTGAAGGTTGTACTTAGAAGATCATGCATTGCTGTAAAAAATATGAGGCATTTTTAGTGAGTAAAAATTTGCTTAGATTATTTATAAAAGAGACAGATTTAAGTTCCTTTTTCATTTAGCACATGATCGCTAGCTTTTTACTTTTTTACTTTATCATTTTTTTTATGTTTAAGTTTTAATTTAAAAAAAAAAAAAATTGCTCACTGAGAGTCAAGTATTTTTTTTAAAAAAATAATAATAATCATAAAATTGGATAACTTATATAGCGCCATTTTCGTAAAAAAATACCTCAGTATTTAAATTAAGTTTTTTGTATTTTGTATTAACTTATTATACTTAGAAACCTATACCCTTATACCCTGTACTATGACTATTTATTTTGTATACCCACACACAGGCCATGCCTTTGTGGGATCTTTTTTTGTATTCATTTTTATTTTTTATAAATATTTTTTGTTTTTGAATTTATGTAATGCAAAAGAATTTTAAATAAAGAAAAATAATAATAAAATTTTTAGTGAGTGAATTGTTGAGTGAGAGAGTGGTATAGGCGGGTGCACGAGGAGTGTGTAGTGTGTAGTGTGCAAGTTGCTAGCGTAGGGGCGCGGGGTAAGGAGTAAGGCTACCTTCTGGCGGACGTGGCTGTTGAGGTTGGAGCGCACGTGGAAGAGCTTGGCGCAGTGCGGGCAGGCGTGGCGCCGCTGGCCCGAGTGGATGAGGCGGTGGTTCTTCATGGCGTGCGAGCGGCGGAAGGCGAGCCCGCACAGGTCGCAGGGGTAGGGCCGCTCGCCCGTGTGCACGCGGTGGTGCTCTCGCCCGTGTGCACGCGGTGGTGCTCGTTGCGCCGGCCCTTGGTGCGGAAGTGCATGGGGCAGTAGCTGCAGGCGAAGGGCTTCTCGCCCGTGTGGCAGCGCCGGTGCCCGAACAGCTCCGCCGCCGAGAAGAAGCCCTGCCCGCACTCGGCGCACGCGTGCGGCTGCTGCCTCAGGTGGACGCGTCTGCAACGCATCAACACATACCATATCTCGGAACTATACATCTAAATCCGTAGTGCGATGGTCAGCACGCTCGGCTACCGTTCTGGAGGTCCCGGGTTCCATTCCCAGGGGGGAAGGTCAAATGAATATTTGTGATTGTTTCACTCTGATATTTATTCACCTAATATTAATCTTCTTCTTATTCATCTTAATCTTTCATTCAAACCCTTATCCGCACCCCAATGGTGCATAGGGCACTGCATCATACAAACGCAGTGTTATCTTGATCGTTAACACATAAAGGAAAGGTGATCAGCCCTCCACTTCAGGTACCAGTCCAGGCTCGGCTACCGTTCTGGAGGTCCCGGGTTTGATTCCCAGAGGGGGGTCTAATAAATATAAGTGATTTTTAACTGTAATATTTATACAATATTACCCTGGGCTGGCACCTGAAGCGGAGGGCCGATCACCTTCCCTTCGTGTGTTTAGGATCAAGATAGCACTGCGTTTATATGACGCAGTGCCCTATGCACCATCGAGGTGCGGATAAGGGTTAGAGAGAATTGAAATAAATAAATTAAATTGTCGTGAATAAAATAGCTTAAATTGTGGGATGTGCTGGCGAAGGGGAGAGGGAGATGGCTTACTTGTGATGCGTCTCCAGCCCGGCGCGGTGAGCGAAGCCGTTCCCGCACAGAGCGCACAGGTACACGCCGCCGTTGTGGATCCTGGAACATACGCAAGGCGCGGGACGTTACCGCGGATGTTACTGGAGGCACTGCAAGCGAGTCGGTGTCCATATGACTCACAGCTAAACTGTTCGTCACATCGATATTCTTGAATTACTCGTAATGCGGGTTTATCGCTATGCGAATTACTCGCTATGCAGTTTACTCGCTATGCGAATTACTTGTTATAGGAATTACTTGTTATAGGAATTACTCATTAAGCTACTCGTAATGGGAATTACTCGTTATACAAATTACTCGTTATGCAAATTATTCGCTGTGCGAATCACTCTTTATGCAAATTTCTCATACAAATTACTCGTTATGCGAATTACTTGTTATACAAATTAATCGTTATGAGAATTACTCATTATATGGATATAGCGAGATCTCGGATATAACGAGGAAACATTCGTTGACATTTTGGTTTGTAATTTTCTCCATGCATTTACGCACGGTTACAACGAGTTACTTCTCAGCTATAACGAGCAAAAATATCGCCAAAAAATCATAAAACTGTGGATTTGTCGATTTTTTTCAAAGATGTGCAAGATTTTATAACTAAATAACTAACTAACCATCACGCCGCTTCCCCGCAGGGGTAGGCAGAGAGAATCGAACGCCACACCACTCTGTCCTTGCAAACATTCTTTGCCTCTTCTACATTCATGCATCTCCTCATACATACCCGACGATTATTACGGCTCCTGACCCGACCGCTTTCAAGTATTTGACATACCTG
The DNA here is from genome assembly GCF_059751285.1 of Brachycentrus maculatus. Taxonomy (NCBI): domain Eukaryota; kingdom Metazoa; phylum Arthropoda; class Insecta; order Trichoptera; family Brachycentridae; genus Brachycentrus; species Brachycentrus maculatus. Next base: position 86,861 of record NW_028281806.1, read on the forward strand.
ATTGTGCCAAGTTTTCCTCAGTCGTCCTCTGCTTCTTTTTCCAACTACATTCGCCTCATAAATTTGTTTAATCGTTCTTTCTTCACTCATACGCTCCACATGTCCAAACCATCTCAACACACCTTTCTTAATTTTATCGATAATGCTTATCTCAGCTTTGCATTCCTTCCTTATTTCATCATTCGAACATCTATCAAACATCTTTTGCCACACATTCGTCTGAGCGATCGCATTTCGACTGCATTCAGTCTGCTTTCATCCTTCTTTTGCCAACTCCATGCTTCGCTTCCATACATAAGGGTTGGAACTAGAACTCCATTGTGTACTGCCAGTTTAGCTTCCGCTGATAGATTTTTACAACATTTTGAGTGTGTCCAAATACTTGTTCACAAAATCTGGATTATCTCCAATTACAGGAGTTATTTTCATATTATTTTTTGACATCTCATCAAAGATGAAGAAGAATATGGAAGTCTGGGCATTTACGGGGCTTACGACCGTCATAGGCTGGTTTAAGTGATCACTTTACACACGTGTAACATTCACCAATTCTATCCATTATAATATATATAGAACTTCCAAGAATTTGAGTAGTGTGGTTGTCAATAATGGGTAGAACTGGTGAATGTTACACGTGTGTAAAGTGATCACTTAAACCAGCCTATGATGGTCGTAAGCCCCGTAAATGCCCAGACTTCCATATTCTTCTTCATCTTTAATGAGATGTCAAAAAAAAAAAAAAAAAAATGATAGATTTTTATTTGCTAAAACTGATTTTAGTGCACCATTCACTCAAATTTATACACATATATATATATACATATATATATATATATATATATATATATATATATATATATATATATATATATATATATATATATATATATATATATATATATATATATATATATATATATATATATATATATATATATATATATATATATATATATATATATATATATATATATATATATATATATATATATATATATATATATATATATATATATATATATATATATATATATATATATATATATATATATATATATATATATATATATATATATATATATATATATATATATATATATATATATATATATATATATATATATATATATAGTAGAATCGCGATATAAGTAATCGCGATATATCGAAAAATGACGTATATCGAAAATAAAAACAAATTTATTCCCTAAAACTAATTTTTCATACAAAAATGCATTTATATAACGAAATCCCGTTATTATGTATAACAAAATCACTTTTGTCCCGTACGAAAAAATGCCAATACATTTAAGTAAATTTATAACAAATAAAAAATGTTATGATGAAAATATTTCAAAGCCGCGCCGCCGCGGCGCCGCGCCGAAATAAAAAAAATGTTAAGATAAAAATATTTCAAAGCTGCGCCACAGCACCATATGCGGATGGTTTTATGGCGATTTTTAAAAGTAATTCAATACAATATCCCATCAGCTTGAGTAATTAGTAATTAGAAGCAATGAGTCAGTGAAATGATTTACTTTAGCAATAATAATTCTTTAGTTGTGTCGCCTACTTTCAAAATCCGCTAGATCCAGTTTTATAAGATTTTAAAATAAATACTCTATCGGAATGCCAGTTGTGGGTTTTATTGTTCAAAAATTTGAAATACTTGAAAACCCCGCTAAAAAATACTTAAAAACAACGTTGTATTTCAAATTCCGATATATTCATGAAACTTGCCTTCTGACCCATATCGGTCAATCAGAGAGCGGAGATAGGTCAAAAGTTAAGATGACGTCATTATCGATTTGTGTCTCGTGTTTTTTTTTGAGTACTGAAAAACTTTCCAAAAAAATGGGAAAATTCTCTATTTTATAATATTTTATATAAAGATAGACAAATCTTTGAAACATAAATGTTATCCGGAGAATTTGGATTTTTTTTTTGTAAAATTGACTTATATGGATCTGGCGGATTTTGAAAGTAGGCGACGTAGTTATAATCTCTCTTCTTATTTCAATGAAATTATTTCTGTAGGCCATAAAAATTCTCAAGTATATTCTCTCCCATGATCAGTCCACCTGCTTATCTCAATGGTAGACAATAATAATTCTCAAATTGCAATCCATCTTTTTATCTCAATGAAATGATTCTGTTGACAATAATAATCCTCAAATTGCATCCGTCTTTTATCTACATCGTAAGGGCATTTGTCCACTACACGGAATAATTTTACCATCCGTCCGGCACGTCAGTTTGCGTTTTAAAACGACGATTTTACGATCGAATTTACGCGCAACGTGTTCACGCATCGATCAAGAGCTCCGATCCGAAGAAAGATGGACAAAAGCACAAGCCAATCCAAGCCAATCGTCATTTTAAAAAACTAACTGACGTGCCGGACAGTAAAATTACACGGAATTTCTGGTAGTGGACAAGCGCCCTAAGTGGGGCGTAGTATCGGTAAGACAATCTGCACACTATTGGACTAGCGGAGTAACGTGTTACGACGTACGACATGCACGCATACTTACAAAGCACGCCACACGCGCAAACACAGAAATGTTTGTGTATTTTTACGATTTTATGTTAGGATTTGATTCCCGATTTTTTTACAAATTATTTATTTCCGTCGCTGCAAATGAATGACATTATGAATAACATTTACCAGACCGTTGGGTCTGGTAAATGTTACAAAATTGTTTTATTTCAACTTTAAATATGGCCAATAAAAGCAACTAGGAATATTAAATATGACGGACAAATTTGGACAAATACGAATTTGTCCGTTTTATACGGATTTTGAAGGAATAAAGAGATCAAACGGAATTTGAAGGATTATAACGGAATTTTAACGGATTTTAGGAAATTTTTAGCGACGGCGAAAAAAAAAAGTTCATCGCGTAAATTTTGGAAAAAAAATTTTTTTCGCCGTCTCGTAATTTCGCTATCTCAATATCGAAAACTACTCTTTGACATCTGACAACACTGGCCGTTAGTAGCGCGCAAGCCGTTCTCGTTCTCAGCTTTGGCGGCTACTTGTGATATTATTATTATTATATTTGATGTTATTATTCTCATTTTCAGATACATATTTACCAGACCCAACATTACAAAATTGTTATATTTCTTTACTTTAAATATGGCCAGTAAAAGCAACTAGGAATATTTACGTTTTTCCGGTTTTAAAATCACATTCTCATATTGTGTACAAAATACATACGAGTATCATCGATTCCCGCGGCACTTTTATCACCGTAAGGTTAATAAGAAAACAAGTGAAAATATGTAGGTATTCAGTTCCCTATGGCCCCCTTCCTCCTTTGTTTGCAGAACTTGCGATCTTTTTGAAAAGCCGCGCAACATTTTTGCAACGGCGTGCAACATATACATACTAAGTATGATTTTAAAAAAATTCGTTATATGTGGGAATTCGTTATTACGAATTAATATTTTTTGGTTCCTTGGATTTCGTTATATCGCGATTCTACTGTATATATATATACATATATATATATATATATATATATATATATATATATATATATGTATATGTATATATATATATATATATATATATATATATATATATATATATATATATATATATATATATATATATATATATATATATAAATCATGCATCGAGCAGGAAAAGGGATGTAAAATAAGTGGCTATTATTTTTTGACATCTCATCAAAGATGAAGAAGAATATGGAAGTCTGGGCATTTACGGGGCTGACGACCGTCATAGGCTGGTTTAAGTGATCACTTTACACACGTGTAACATTCACCAATTCTACCCATTATTGACAACCACATTATGGTCGTCAGCCCCGTAAATGCCATATTTCAGACTTCCATATTCTTCTTCATCTTTGATGAGATGTCAAAAAATAATATGAAAATGACTCCTGTAATTGGAGATAATAAGTATTTCGACACACTCAAAGTTTTGTAAGTAGCTATCGTTTATATTAGTATAATATAAGCTAATTAAAGAAATAAATAAAAATAAAAAATAGTATATATACCTCATGTGGCCCTCCAAGCCCACCTTGGTCTGGTACACCTTGTAGCACTCCGAGCAGGAAAAGGGACCTGCAATCAAAAATTTCAACACTCGGCTTCGAAAATGGCAGTACACAAAACAGGTCTGTTCTAAACGAAGTCCAAATACTGGATCATAATCACATACATAATCCAGGATTCGGAGCTCACATACAAATCAAAGAGGTTCTGCTCAATGAAAAGCTTCTTTACGTCTCACCAATAGATGTCTCTAGTGAAATTCTGATGATTCAAGGACAATGTTTCGAAATTGGATCATATATCGTAGTCGTACAGGAGAAAGTGACCAACTAACAAAACGTAAAATGTTCAGGTGGGCCATTTAAGTCACTTTTGCTTGGCAACAAAATAAACATCAATGCAGTTAGTCATTTTTACCAAGTCAACATATTATTCTTCCAAGTTTAAAATCCTTTGGGATGTTTTTCAGGGCAATATTAAGCTAGTAAGTTATCAAATAGTCAATGATCACGTTTTTGTAAAAAATGCACTTGGTCACTTTCTCCTGTATGACTACGATATGTATATAGAACTTCCAAGAATTTGAGTAGTGTGGTTGTCAATCATGGCTAGAATTGGTGAATGTCACATGTGTGTAAAGTGATCACTTAACCGAGCCTACGACAGCCATAAGCCCTGTAAAATGTCCAGACTTCCGTATTCTCTTCATCTTTGTTGAGATGTCAAAATAATATGAAACATATACTTTTGTAGTGAGCTACATGACTCACGAAGGTCTTAATAGTGAGCTATGATACAGAGGGAGGTCACAATAGACCTAATATGGTCTAAGATCCCTTGACCTCATGATAGAAAAATAAAACATATTTGTACTTTATTTAAAAGTTACATGTGTGGGTCCCCTTCAAAGTATTCATCTCCCCGACGCACACACTTATCCCAACGGTGTTCCCAGTTTTGGGAACAGTCCTGAAATCCTTCCTCTTCTGGTTTTCTTCTTTGTCTATGTTGAGATGTGATAGTCGACTAGGGGGGCCCTGATATGACACTCGCAGAAGAGGCTGAGCAGCGCATCACGTTGCACATACTGGGAAACTGTATATCGCTCACTCCTTTCAAGAACGTCATAAATCAAAAAACTTGATTTTTCAGGAGAACGGTTTTAAAATTTGCAAATATTATACAATGTATTCAAAATAAATATCAAGTCACTTAATGAACTTTTTACTGTGCAACAGATCTTTTTATGTAAAACCTGAATGTTTTTTCTCCATTTGAAAAATATTTAGTAAATTTAAAAAAATAATTAAACAATACCTTTTCTTCAAAATGCTAAAACAACACCTTCTGCCCTGTAGCGGGTAAATATTATGTAAAAAATATGCCTCTTTTGCTGGGATATAGTACATTTCCTGGGCATTCCGAAAACACGCACAACTGAAAGTTGACGATTTTCGATTGATGACATTCTTGAAAGGAGTGAGTGATATAGCCGCGAGAGTCGCTAATCCCGGAGTAGGGCTGGCCTGGTCACCTACCTGGCTTGGTCTTGAGCTGCATGAGGGTGCTGTCTCCGTGCTGCAGCTCCCGGTGCTTGGCCAGATCCTTCCTCATGCAGAAGTTGTCTCCGCAGTCGGCGCACTTGTAGTTGGAGCTCCTGGCAACAAAAACAAACATTTTACTAATTTGTAGCACTCCATTTTAATTTACATACAGCCTTGGACATATCGCTCACTCCTTTCAACGTCATGAATATGGCATTCTTGTTTTGTTCAAACAATTCATTGGAAATGACAATATGACAATTCTCTCACTCCTTTCAACAACGTCATATATCAAAAAACTTGATTTTTCAGGAGATCGTGTTTAACGTTTAAAATATAATACAATATTTTTAAAATAAATATCAAGCCACTTATTGAACTTTTTACTGTGCAACAGATATTTTTAGGTAAAACCTGAAGGTTTTTTTGTCCATTTGAAAAATATTTTGTATACTTAGATGTTATTGACGGAGGTTAGAGGTCAAAATAAAATATGGAACAAAGGCAAAATAAAGCAATGGGTAAATGATCGAGAGTTAATTTTATGAAGATTGTAAAATGTTTTGTTCCCGCCTCCGTAGTGTAATGGTCACCGGCTACCGTTCTGGAGGTCCCGGGTTCGATTCTCAAGGGCGGTAAAATAAATATTAGTGATTTTTTCACTGTCATATTTATTCAATATTACCCTGGACTGGGTACCTGAAGCGGAGGGCTGATCACCTTTCCTTCATGAGTAAACGATCAAGATAACACTGCGTTTATATGACGCAGTGCCCTATGCACTATTGGGTATGGATAAGGGTTTTTAAAAAAAAAATAGTAAAATGTTTATATTCTTAATTTTTTTGTGTGTGTATATTAGGTTAAAATGGATAAAAATATTAAAAAACGTATGTAAAAAGAACTCCACCGACAAGACACACAAGGTGGCTTGGTGGGTCACTGCAAAATAAATATTTTAAATATGTTTATAATTATAATTCATATTTGAAGCACTAACTTTGTGATTTTCCATTTTATAATTAAAATGAAACTTTGTTTTAAAATCACCATAAATATTTTATTATAACTTAATTATAATGTCTGAATATGTTAGTCCGCCTCCGTAGTGTAATGGTCAGCATGCTCGGCTACCGTTCCGGAGGTCCCGGGTTCGATTCCCAGGGGGGTTTAATAAATATAAGTGATTTTTTCACTCTAATATTTATTCAATATTACACTGGACTGGTACCTGAATTGGAGGGCTGATCACCTTTCCTTCATGTGTAAACGATCGAGATAACACTGCGTTTATATGAAGCAGTGCCCTATGCACCATTGGGGTGCGGTAAGGGTTTTAAAAAAAATATGTAAAAATTGTGAATTAAATAAATGTATCCAAATTAAATAAAATACTTTAAAAAATAATTGAACAATACTTTTTCTTCAAAATGCAAAAACAACACTTTCTGCCCTGCAGCGGGTAAATATTAAGTTAAAAATATGCCGCTTTTGCTGGGATATAGTACATTTTCTGGGCATTCCGAAAACATGCACAACTGAAAATTTACAATTTTTGATATATGATGTTGTTGAAAGGAGTGAGCGATATGCGTGTGTAAAAAAAAAATGTTTTGCTACAAACGCTTACTTGAGGGACCTGTTGTGCATCTTGGCGGCGTCCGGGTGCAGCTTCCTCCTGTGATGGGTCAGCATCCAGCTGGAACAACCAATCATCTTCAATTTACTTGCTTGTTTGCCAACTAAATGTGAAATTAAATTTTTTGTTGTCCTTGAAAACAATTGACTAATAATGTAAAAAGTTGTGTTTGAAAAAGGCATGGCTGAACATTTGACAAAAATTGTAATATATTGTATTTCTGAACATTAGACAAAAGTTGTACATAATAAGTATTCCTGAACATTTAATAAAATATGTTTTTTGTGTTAACCGGATCCACGCGGCTCGCATAAGCGTATGTGTTTTAACAAGACATGCCCCACACGCGGCTGACATAAGCGTTTGTGTTTTCACTTTGCTCCAAGTTTCGAACCTCAGTTCAACTTGGAGGGATTTTTTCATGGCGTGGAACTTTGGATAAAATAATACGTCAATCCTTGGCCTTATGACATCTGTTGAAATATCTGACTAATAATTTGTAACATCACAAGGATAAATAAAACAACAGATCCCTGATTTTTCTTGCGGTCGGTAATTAGTCCGCGCCATAATCATGCCCTATATCTGTCTCACTCTCGACGCTACGCATCGCCAGTGGGTAAGAGTGACACACGATGCGTGCTTTGATTTATTTATGTTACGATCTAATTTGTTTATATTACGATATATTTCAAGAATAATGTGACACAAGTGTATTATAGAGTACCAAAAAGGCACAATGAATCCCATTGAACGTTTTTGTTTAGGAAAATAAATCGTTTCATAACTAAATATATGATAAAAGTAATCATTTAAAAAACGGCGAAAAACAGCCGCGCACGAGCGTCTCTTAGGAACAAAGTTAACGCGGTTAAAAGGTTAATGAACATTTTACAGATCTTGTGACATTTCTGAATATTTGACAAAAGTTGTAATAGGTATTTCTGAACATTTTCCAAAAACTGTGATGTATTTCAGAACAATGTTCATAAATTTTAATAAGTACTTCTGAACGTTTTACAAATCTAGGAACATTTGACAAACCTTGTAACATGCATTTCTGAACATTTCAAAAATATTTCCGAACATTTTACAAAAGAAGCAATATGCATTACTGAACATTTTACAAGTCTTGTAATATTTCCGAACATTCAACGAAAGTAGCAATATGCATTACCAAACATTTTACAAGTCTTGTAATATTTCTGAACATTTTACAAAAGTAGCAATATGCATTAACGAACATTTTACAAGTCTTGTAATACTTCCGAACATTTGCCAAAACTTGTAATGTGCGATTCTGAACATTCCGCCCGGCATAATACGGAGTAATTGGTGTGAACCAGTACCTCTCCTGGAACTCGTCGTGGCATATGTTGCAGCGGTAGAGGTCCACCCGCTCGTGCTTGTTCTTGCGGTGCACCTGCAGGTACGTGAAGTGCAGGAACGTCTTGCTGCATATCTGGAACATCAGATACCCAACTGAATTACATGAAATGCACGTACAAAATCAGTAAAATACATATTACGGCGCAATAGTTACAACTAATATCTGTACCCGACGGATTCTCCAGTTCTTTGGACACGTTGCGCGTGGCAACGAGGATAGCCTGGAACGACTAGTTGTGATCGGTAGCCTGGAGGGAAAGAGAGGGAGAGGAAAATCCCCCACACGATGGACCGATCAAATTAAGGCAGCAGCAGGCACCTCAGTGGTTGGAGCGCTACGTGCAGCGCAGTCAAGGGATAACTGGAGAAGAGTCATTGCTTCTGCAAGGGTCACAACCCTCAGCAATGAGGATTAAGACGGAGAAGAAGACTAACAACTTGAACTATGACTCTGTGCGCCCGCTAGGGGCAGGGCAGGCGTGTACGCGGAGAATGTTTACGTTATACCCTTATGAGATTTACACAAAGGAGAATGCAGAGACTTGTCCTTCTGCTGTCGTAGCGACCTGTCGAATAAACCGACTGCATCCTAATTACGAGTCATTATTACAGATTTCTTGAATGTTTTCCGCAGATACTTTGTGGTAAATTTTATTATTAACCATATCCGCTCCCTAGGTGGAGCATATGGAGTCCACAAACTGTCTCCAGGCTTTTCAGTCGGCTGCCAGCTCCCTCGCAACCTGCCAAGTCAGATCCGCGTCCCGAAGTTCTGACGAGAACTGCCGACGAATTGTCAGCAGTGGTCGGGAACCTGATGCCTTGTAAAAGAGGCGAGCTTGATGGCGGCTCTCGGGAGGCATGCGGAGTACATGGCCGAGCCAACTGAATCGCCTTTTCTTGACGACAGTTGTGACCAAGGTTAGCTGCGTCCTACGCCTTATCTCTTCATTCCTCACAAAGTCAAACTACCGCACGCCTAAGATTCAAATACTTTGTTTTCACCCTACTTTTTTTATTCATATAATTCAACCTACCGGTTTCAACAATACATTGTCATCATCAGGGTTTAACATCAATAAAAATATTAGAATACTTTCGCATAAAAAATAAAAAAAACTTCCACACACTCCATAAAAATCCTAAATGTTATATCGTTAAATCATTTAGGATTTTTATGGAGTGTTTGGAAGTTTTTTTTTTTTTATGTGAAAGTATTCTAATATTTTTAATGTTAAACCCTGATGATGACAATGTATTGTTGAAACCGGTAGGTTGAATTATATGAATAAAAAAAGTGGTGAAAACAAAGTCTATTAATTTTATAAAGATATTATTACAGATATCCGACCCCGTAATATAAGAGTAATTCAGAGGATGGAGAGGAGAGTGAATGCGGGACACAGAGTGAATGGATCGCTGAAGTCTTCTTCTAACCCTTGTCCGCACACAATGGTGCATAGGGCGCTGCATTATATACAGAAACAGTGTTATCTTGATCGTTAATTACACAAAGGAAAGGCGATCAGTCCTCCACTTCAGGGACCAGTCTGGGGTAATATTGAATAAACCTTAAAGTGAAAAATCGCTAATATTTGTTTGGACCCTTCGGATACGTAGCGTAGTGGTTAGTTCCGGGTTCGATTATCTCTAGTTCTAATGAAGTTCCACCGCGGCAGCAATGTGAGCACCACCGGAGAGGTATTTCGATCTGCCCAGGTGGAATGTTCATGATACGGGTGGGGCAGAGAGGGGTGGAGTGGTCATGGTACGGGTGGGGCAGAAGGGGATGGAGTGGTCATGGTACGGGTGGGGCAGAAGGGGGTGGGATGGAGATGGTATGGGTGGGGCAGAAGGGGGTGGAGTGGATATGAAGCGGGTGGGGCAGGGGGTGGAGTGGTCATGATACAGGTGGGGTAGAAGGGGGTGGGATAGTGATTATACGGGTGGGGCAGAAGAGGGTGGAGCGGTCATAATACGGGTGGGGCAGAAGAGGGTGGGATGGACATGATACGGGTCGGGCATAAGGGGGTGGAGCAATCATGATGCAGGCAGGGCAGAAGGGGGTGGACGTACGTGGCAGAGGAAGTGCTTGACGACCGGGAACTCTTCGTAGCCGCTCATCTTGCTGGCGCTGCGCTCCGGGCCCTGGTCCGGGCTGGACTTGAAGAAGCCGTGCGTCGTCTTGTGCGAGGTCACTCTGGAATGCAAACGCATTGATAATTTTGATATGGGACACAAGAGCTGCCACCCCACCTAAATGAAGTCAGCGAATCATAGTATTATTGTGGCATATTTCACTCACTCCTTTCAACAACGTCGTATATCAAAAATCGGCAATTTTCAGTTGTGCACGTTTTCGGAATGCCCAGAAAATGTACTATATCCCAGCAAAAGCGGCATATTTTTAACTTAATATTTACCCGCTACAGGGCAGAAAGTGTTGTTTTTGCATTTTGAAGAAAAGGTATTGTTTAATAATTTTTTTAAATACACTAAATATTTTTCAAATGGAGAAAAAACCTTCAGGCTTTACCTAAAAAGATCTGTTGCACAGTAAAAAGTTCAATAAGAGGCTTGATATTTATTTTCAATACATTTTATTATATTTTTAAACTTTAAAAACGATCTCCTGAAAAATCAAGTTTTTTTTATAAATGACGTTGTCGAAGGAGCGAGCGATTTGTCAATTTTTCACTGCATTAAACAGTTTTTATTTTATTTGATTTTTTGGTACTTTATTTTCATTTATATATATTTTTTGTACATTAAAAGCATTGTTAACTTTGTGGTATGGTAATATAACTCTCTCCCATCATTCACCCTTCAATTTGTGTAATACCACTTTATAAACACTCATTTGTGACTACCGGTTTTGGAATATCATTCCAGCATCAGGTCATTTAAACAAAATTATGAAGGAGAGAAATTTTGACATCCGTCTTCTTTCTCCCCTTCGAAATTTTATTTTTGTACAAAAGTCAAACGGGGATAATTTAATTTCAATGACCTTCCGAAACCGGTAGTCACAAATAAGTGTTTATAAAAGTGGTATTACACAATTATAGGAGTTATTTTTCATATTTTTTTGGACATCTCAACATAGATGAAGAAGAATATGACAGTCGTAAGCCCCGTAAATGTCCAGACTTCCACATTCTTCTTCATCTTTATTGAGATGTCAAAAACAATATGAAATAATTTTAATTTGATTTATGTCGTTATACTAAAGTAAGACCAACCGAGACTCTTACCGTGCGTAGGTGGAGAAGGCCTCGTTGCAGACGTTGCATATGTACGGGTACTTGTTCCCCTCGTGTGTCTGCCGGTGCTGGATCAGCGCCTCCTTCCTTATGTACACCCTGTGCGAGAAATTTAGAAACATTCAAACTCGGTTACAGTGACTTCAGAAATAACTTCAATTTGGATAAAAGCATGTATGTAATAACTAAATAGCAACAATTAGGCTACAGTAGCTTCAAAGATAACAAAAACTCGGTTATAGTGACCTCAGAAATAACTTCGATTTGGATAAAAGCATGTATGTAATAACTAAGTAGCAACAATAAGGCTACAGTAGCTTCAAAGATAACAAAAACTCAGCTATAGTGACCTCAGAAATAACATAAATTTAATTCTAAATAGCATAAACTCGGTTACAGTAGCTTAGAAAATAACAAAAAATCGGCTATAGTAGCTTCTGAATTAACATAAACTCGGTTATAGTAGCTTCAGAAATAACAAAACTCGGTAAGAGTAACCCCGAGAACAGCATCATCTTAGACGAGCCCTCACCTTTCGCAGAACTCGCACCGGTACACCATGGTAGTCCTGACCGACTCGATGCACAGCCTGCCCAGGGGAGACAGCTCCGCCTCCATCTCCTCGCCGGACTTCTTCACCTCCTCGCTCGGATCGTCGGGATCCTCCGCGACTCCGGCTTCCAGATCCTCGGCAGCGTTCTGGTCGATGGCCTGCTGCAGCAGAATGGCATCGGAGCCAGCACCATCCACGATACCGATGATTTCGATGGAAGAATCAATGTACTTCACGTCTTCGGGGTGCCCGATGTTCTGGGTGCCCTCCAGGATGATCCCGGCGGCTTCCAGCTGCTCCTGGACCGACTTGACTTCTTCCAGACTGTCTTTGGCCTCCTCGACGGTGCCCTGGAACATGTGCTCCAGCGCCTTGTTGACCTCCGCGTCGGTGCTCATCTTGTAGCCCGACGGGCTGTCCGGAAGCACCCGGATCTGGAAGCCGGGCTCGGTGAGGTCTGTCTCCAGCTCCCGGTTCGCCACGTCGATGGTCACCTGATCCTGGAATTGGCAAAGGTCGGTTACTTTCGACCCTTATACCTTTGGCTACCAGGACCTTTTTAGATACTTTGCTTAAAATACTAGATTTAAACATAACATACAGTTTTATTTGCAGACTCATTCCCGGATAGGTTGTATGGTAGCCACAGACAAACATGTATGATATTATTTTTTGACATCTCATCAAAGATGAAGAAGAATATGGAAGTCTGGGCATTTACGGGGCTGACGACCGTCATCGGCTGGTTTAAGTGATCACTTTACACACGTGTAACATTCACCAATTCTACCCATTATTGACAACCACACTACTCAAATTCTTGGAAGTTCTTTATATATGAACCAATTTAGAAACCTTGTTCTTGAATCACTAGAACTTCACTAGAGACATCTATTGGTGAGATGTAAAGAAGCTTTTTATCAAGCAGAAACTCTTATATTAGTATGTGAGGTCCAAATCCTGGATTATAATCACACACATGAGAAACGCCAGAAAATACCATTTTCATTTTTATTATTTAAGCTTATAGTTTGACCAGATAATTTATTTACAACATTTTGAGTGTGTCCAAGTATTTGGACACACTCAAAATGTTGTAAACATGTATGATAACTACTTAACCAGAGAATGTATAAAAATCAATTAGTAAAGCCCCATGTCAGGCTGATTTAACCTTCCTGATAACCTTACTGATCATCCAAAAATTACACATGATCCAAAGCGGGGTACCAAAAGACTCAAGTTCATATTTGTATGGAAATCGTATTACGCAGCTCGTAACTCGCAGCAAGCCGAGTCACGAGATCACGGTGCATGTGAACTCCGTCATGCTAAACTGACACAGTCGCTTTTATTTGAAAAAACCCGGACTGCTGGACAGTAAAATTCCGTGCAGTGCACAAACCCCCTATGAGCCACTGCCCTTATAACACTATGAATATAAGTTATGAAATTAAGATTCATATTATATATGGGGGATTTCAATGGTCCCGTTTAAGTGGAGGACATTTGTTCTGGAGACTCACTTGCGCGGTCTGGTCCTCCTCGGCCTCCTCCGGGCGGCGCGCCCCGGCCGGCAGCCCGAGCGCGCCGGCGCGCTGGCGGCAGCGCGTGGCGCGGCGCGCGTGCGCCTCCGCGTCCGGCGCGCTGCGGAAGGCGCGCGCGCAGGCGCGGCAGCCCAGCACGGAGCCCTCGCGCGGGCGCGCCTCGTGCGCCAGCAGGTGCATGCGCAGGCGGCTGCGGCGGTTCACAAACTTCTGGCAGATGTGGCACTGGAAGGGCTTCACCTGCAGACATACAGCCAGGAGGAGGATTGTATTCGAGTGATACCCAAGTAGAATAAAACGATACCCAAATAGAATCAAATGATACCCAGATAAGAGAGAATGACACCGCGAGTAGAATTAGGTGACACACAAATATGATTGAATGACACCCAGATAAGAGAGTGACACCCAAGTAGAATTAAGTGACACCCAGATAAGAGAATGACATCCAAGTAGAATTAAGTGACACCTAGATAAGAGAATGACATCCAAGAAGAATTAAGTGACACCCAGATAAGAGAATGACATCCAAATAGAATTAAGTGACACCCAGATAAGAGAATGACATGCAAGTAGAATTAAGTGACACCCAGATAAGAGAGAATGACACCCAAGCAGGATTGAATGATGCTAAAAGAGTAGCGATTGAGTAGTTGAAGGGCAGTCACCTTGAGATGGGTGATCTTGTGCTCCTTGAGGGTCTGCGTGTCGAAGAACTGCTTCCCACAGGCGTCGCAGCGGTGCCTCTTGGTGCCGTGGATCCGCCCGTGGGACTTCAGCGACGACCTGCCATAGGAACGCATTCATGTATCTTATACGCACGAGTATCTAGTACGCACTCGTATCTCGTACACACTCGTAACTCATACGCACTCGTATCTTATACACACTAATATTTATTTATTTATTGGAAAACCAACAGAACGTTTACATATCATATACTCATATCTCATACACACTCATATCTTGTACTCACTCATATCTTATACGCACTCATATTTTATACGCACTTATATCTTGTACGCACACATATCTCGTACACACTCATCTCATACGCCCTCATATCTCATACACACTCATATCTCACATAAATTTGTATCTTATACACACTCATATCTCATAAGCACTCATATCTTAAACACACTTGTATCTCATACGCACTCTTATCTTATACACTGTTATGGATACGGAACTATGCGCAAGTCAGACGGGTAACCTGAGTCGGAAGTCCTTCCCGCAGCCGGGCTCCGGGCACAGGAAGGCCACCTCGTGCGTGTTGATGTGGTCGAAGAGCGCCGGCTCGCTGGCCAGCCCCGCCGCGTCGCACTTGGGGCAGCGCAGGTTCATGGCCAGCAGCTCCGCCTGGTGGAACGACCTGCGGGCGAGACAAGACCAGACTACAGGGTGGCCGTCGGGCCGAGTAGCAAACTACACCCTGGAGAAGGAACGATCAACATTCCTTTTGGTAAGGAGAGTGTTACATGAATATCTACACCTAGTTAATAAGCTCATTGCTCCGCAAACTTTTTCTATTCAAGGTCATAAGTGATTTTTTCACTCTAATATTTATTCAATATTACCCTGGACTGGTACCTGAAGCGGAGGGCTGATCACCTTTCTTTCGTATGTTCGATCGAGATAGCACAGCGTTTATATGATGTAGTGCCCTATGCACCATTGGGGTGCGGATAAGGGTTTGAAGAAGAAGAAGAAAAAGAATTTTGTCATAAATTGAAACATAAAGAATTCGTAAACTACATAGATTTCGTAAACTAATATTTTTTTCATGTAAAAAGAACCCACTCCCCAGAGAAAGTCGGACATCAATTATTGTACTCCGGGGAAAGGTTAAACCGCCCTGTGGTAGGTCGTAAGCCCTGCAAATACCCGGATAGATCTGTTGGAGTCGCCATACCTGTGGAAGATGAGGCGCCGCTCCGTGTGGAAGGCCTGGCCGCACAGGCCGCAGCGGTGGCTGGAGCCGGCGGCGCCCCCGGTGCACTTGTGGCGCGACAGGCGCTCCTCGCTGTCGAACGTACGCCTGACGACAAAAGTCAAGTTAAATTATTTGGTATTAACTTTGTGGGTTATTATTTCAAAAAAAATTATCACTTATAGTAGACCACTAATTGGGTAACACTCTCTTTATCATTCATTGTTCACTTTGTTTAATACCACTTAAAAAACACCACTTTTGTTCATCGTTCACTGCAAAGTGAATGATGAATGATAAGGAGAGTGTTATATTACCATACCACAAACTTAACAATGCTTTTAATTTACAAAATACAGTGATTGAGTTTTATTTCACACGACTAGTTTTGAAAACTACAGATGTTTTCATCGACAGGTGATCACAAAGCTAACGAGAAAAAATCATTCAGGTATGGGTAGATGATTGTCCGCTTTCATAGTGTAGTGTAATACGCACTCATATCTCATGCGCACTCATATCTCATACGCACTCAAATTTCATACGCACTCATATCTCATACGCACTCATATCTCATACGCACTCATATCTCATACGCACTCAAATCTCATACGCACTCACATCTCATACGCACTCATATCTCATACGCACTCATATCTCATACGCACTCAAATCTCATACGCACTCAAATCTCATACGTACTCAAATCTCATACGCACTCATATCTCATACGCACTCAAATCTCATACGCACTCATATCTCATATGCACTCACACCCACTCATACCTCAAACGGACTCATATCTTATACACACTCATATTTTGACAGGTCAGCTGTCAGTTAAGGGACCCACCCGACCACCACAATCATAAAAACAATCTTGACATACTTGCAGTGTTCGCACACGGCGCCGCTCTTCCCCCGGCCGCCCTTCAGTTTGAGCAACTCCTCAAACTCCTCCATGTCCATGACTTGGGCGTCCTCCTCTTCTTCTTCTTCTTCGTCCAGCGCCTCCTCCTCGGGGTCGTCCTCCACGGCCCCAAAGTCCTCCTCTTCTTGTTCCGCTTCCGCCTCTTCTTTCATCGCGCGCGACTCCGCGGCGTCTTCCGTCTTGATCCCCTTCTCAGTCTTGATGGGTCGAGGTAGCTCTGAGAAACGAAAGACGGCGTCAGAAGATGACAGAGAGAACAACCTCCCTACTATGATTATATCTAAACTAACTAGCTAACCATTAAGCTGCTTCTCCGCAGGGGTAGGCAGAGAGAATCTGTCTATGTAGGCAGAGAGAATCTGTCTATGCAGTACCCGATGGTGCATAGGGCACTGCATCATATAAACGCAGTGTTATCTTGATCGTTAAAATACGAAGGAAAGGTGATCACATTTGTGAATCTACTCATACATCTTCTTCTTCAGTTCTTCGAACCCTCACCCGCACCCGATGGTGCATAGGGCACTGCATCATATAAACGCAGTGTTATCTTGATTGTTAACATACGAAGGAAAGGTGATCAGCCCTCCGCTTCAGGTACCCGTCCAGGGTAATATTGAATAAATATTAAAGTAAAAAAAAAAGGGTCTGACTCTGTAGTGTAAATGGTCAGCAAGCTCAGCTACCATACAGGAGGTCCCGGGTTCGATTCCCAGGATAAATATCAGAGATTTTTAGCAGTAGTAATATAACACATAAAATGCGCTTAGAGTGTCAGAAATGAAGACTCTGAGAAGCATAACAGGCAAGAGTCTTCGAGATAGAATAAGAAACGCCAGGATCAGGGAAATACGCGGGATGGAAGATGTCGTTAGGTGGGGAAGGCAACGAAGAAGACAATGGTATGCGCATGTGAGGAGAATGGAACCTTCCAGACTCCCCCACATCGCATTGTACGGCCAACCCCATGGTAGACGACTCTCGGGCAGACCACCAAAGAGATGGGTCGACAACTGGGAATCGACGTCGCAGGAGGCTAATCCCTCTTAAAAACAGGCCACAAGGCCTATGATAAGAAGAAGAAGAAGAAGTAATATAAACTCACCGCAGACATAAAAATATTAAACACAACATTTTGAGTGTGTCCAAATACTTTATCTCCAATTACAGGAGTTATTTTTTTGACGTCTCATCAAAGATGAAGAAGAATATGGAAGTCTGGGCATTTACGGGGCTGACGACCGTCATAGGCTGGTTTAAGTGATCACTTTACACACGTAAACTGTAAAAACACCTATGACGGTCGTCAGCCCCGTAAATGCCCAGACTTTCATATTCTTCTTCATCTTTGATGAGATGTCAAAAAATAATATGAGAATATTAAAAATTATTTGCGAGCTCAAACGGCCATCCATTAACGCAGAGCTGGTCTCCGTACCTTGGCAGCCCCCGAAGAGCAGCATCTCCTCCTCGTCCAGCCACTCCTCCAGCACCTGCAGGTCCTGCTCCTGCTGGGGCTCCTGCGGCGGCGCCCCGCGCTTGCTGCACAGCGGGCCCGCCCGGCCGCCCCTCGGCTCCGCAGCGCCGTGCGCCGAGCGGACGTGGCGCCGCACCTCCGGGAACGAGGTGAACCCTGGCGAGAGATGTGATTTGAAAAAAAATTGGGTGTTTGCGGTCGCGGGAACGACGGCGCGGGATTTGAATTACGACGTCTTTAGTATAAAACTGAGCGTATTTAGATTTAGATCATTTCCACCATCACTTTTCCCCAATTCAATTACAGTGAAGCGCCCTTGAGGTAGTATTTTTTTTTGCATTTTGACAAAATTGTGATTTGAATTTTTTGACAAAATTCGTCATTTGTATTTTTTGACAAAATTTGTAATTTGTATTTTTTGTCAAAATTCGTAATTTGTATTTTTTGACAAAATATGTCATTTGAATTTTTTGACAAACTTTGTATCTTGATTTTTCTGACAAAATAAGTAAAATACAAATACATAATTCGTACTTTGAATTTCGAAATAAGGTACTTCAACTGCTATCACTTATTTCATAAATCTCTTTATTTATAAAATAATAATAGGGAATGGGTGAGCTCACCATATTGGCAAATGATGCAGGGAAAGATGGCTCGGTCCGGCATCTTGTGCGTCAGGGAGTGTGTGACGGCCTCGGCCGTGCGGTACAGCTTGCTGCCGCACAACCTGCAAACAAGTCGTAATCAGAATTACCAAAAAATTTACCAATATAACGGGAAACTGTTATTCTTACTACAATGCATCATTGTCAGACGGGAGGAATATCTAATTTAACATACTCAACCTATAAAGGATTGTATTAGACTCGTGAAGTGTTTATAACAGCCGATATTATCAATATTTTTTTCGCCTCCGTAATAAAAAAATTCCGAAAATTCGCCTCCGTAAATAGGTTGTTTTCGTAAGTTGGTAATGAATGATGTCACAGAAACGATAGACTTATTTGAATATTGGTAACATATTCCTAACACTCAACTTTATTGACCGCTTCATACTCAACGAATCAGGCTCGCGCGCTAAGTGGGTTCTAATTTGGTATTTCTCAATTGCTTTTTAAAATATTATAGACGTACATAATTGGAAATTAAATACGCTTCAATTTTTATATTTTCATTAATTGATTCGGCAGTCAGTTTGTGGTAAAATCTATCCGACATACGGTGTTTGAAAATGATGCGGAATGCATTGTAACACGTCGGCTGTCCAAACTTAAAACACAGTAAGGGACATTTTTTTTGCATTGAAACATGTCGGCTGTCCAAACTTAAAACACAGTAAGGGACATTTTTTTCACTGTAATATTTATTCAATATTACCCTGCACTGGTACCTGATCACCTTTTCTTCATGTGTAAACGATCAAGATAACACTGCGTTTATATGAAGCAGTGCCCTATGCACCATTGGGGTGCGGATAAGGGTTTTATTATTATTATTATCATACTCCTTTGAGGAAAATTCGCACCGACGTTTATTTACGTCCATACTCTCGGAAAGGTTAAAGTTATACATCACACGAAATGAAGGGTTAATATACGAGTTACCTGCATTGGAAGGGAGCTCTGGCGTCGTCATCGTCAGCCGACATCAGGTCGCCGTCCACGTCTTCGTCCGCATCCTCCATCTTGACCTTGGAGTACTTGAGCAGGTTGTGGGGCGCGGAGTGCAGCCCGTTGCCCGTCTTGGCCTTCCTCTCGCGGCCCTTCAGCATCATGACCTTGACCTCCGGCTGGCTGACGCCCTTCATCAGGTCCAGGATCATCTTCGTCTCGGAGTTGGACAGGCTGGACGAGGCGACGACGTCTTTAGTGGCGTCGCCGAACCTCTTCTTCGCTTTCGGCATTTTCATTTCGATGTTTGGTAATTTTTTGCCGGGTTTTTTTCTGACAGTCTTCACCATCTTGAACTTGTCTTTCTGCGATACGATCTTGGTTTCGACGTCCGAATCGGAGGTCTCCGAACCTTCCAGCAGGTCGAGGAGCTCTTCCCTCGTGTAGACTTGTTCCACTTTCACGATCTCTTCCTTCGGCGCTTTTTCAATGCCTCTAGCGCTGGCGGAAGCTTCTTTTTGATTTCGAGCGTGCTTAGGCGATGCTTTGGCGTGGGCTTCCGCTTTATCGTGTCTCACGATGGTGTAGGACGTGAGTTCGTCTTCCAGGTCCATGGGATTGGGTTCGCGGACAGTTTTGGAGTGAGTTTTTTCATCTAGCTCCAGGATTTCTTCGTCTAGAAATTCGACTTCCATGAAATCGTCTTCTTCGTCTTCAGGGACCGGTGGCGGTTCGAATTTGACTTCGCGTTCACGGTCTACAGTCTTTGTTTTAGCTGCGGCCCCCTTGCCACTGGGTTTGTCCTTGCCATTGACGACTTCTTTAGCAAAAGTCACCATTTTCGGAGTTTTGATCTGCTTCTCCGCCCGAACGAAGGCTAGTACCTTCGGTTTCTCAGTTGTAAGAACATCCATCGAGTCATCGTCATCATCGCTGAACTCATCGTCGAGATATTCCTCCTCTTCTTCCTCCTCCAAGTGCTCCTCCAAGAACTCGATTTCGTCTTCGTCCATGTCGGACGCGCCGGATTCGAAGGACTTGTCGTCGGCCGAGCGATAGTCGTCTTCCGAATCCTCCTCTCGCTTGATGGCGATTGTCTTCCGTTCGGCGTCTGCGGTCGACTTGACGGTTTCGACCAGGATATTCTTGGTACTGCGCTCTAAACTGCTGATGAAGTCGGGTTTGTCATCGTCAGAGGGGGTCACCTCTTCTGTCTCCTTCATCTCGCCCACTTCCGGCATCTCTCCCAGCTCTTCCATCTCCTCCAGCTGCTCCAGGAGTTGGATCCCCTCCTGGCTCTGCTGCAGCAGCCGGTCGGGCGGCTGCTGGCCATGGTTCAGCACCTCGCCTCGGTCTTGCGGCCCCTCCCCTCCCCCCGCCTTCTCCTCTTCCTCTTCGTCCTCCTCGGGAACCGCCATCTGCATGAGGAAGTCGTACACGTTGTCCGACAGGGAGACGTGACTCTCCCCCACTATACTGGAGAGAGGTACTTCGTATCCCAGAATTTGACTGAAAAATCAAACAAACACACATTACAATTTGTGATGGATTCAAAACTTAGCAACAAATGTGTGTGTGTTAGGTTAGGTTAGGTTACCTGGCTCTCTTCAGAAAGGTGTGGAAGAGCTCATGGGGAAGCACCTCCATATTGACATCCTGCCCCTCCGAGTCCTCCATACTGATGACCAGCGACATGGTGCCGCCCTGAAACGCCATATAAAAATCAATCTTTTTCATTCTCGATAATAGAATATACTTTAAATATAAACAACTAACACCATTTTTTGATGAATATTTAGGTACCTAAAACAGTGAAACTAATCAACCTTCAAAATTCAAATTAAAATTGGAACCGCCATTTTCATTTGACAGGTGGAATCACCGAAATAACCTAAAAATATTGACACAAACAAATTTTGGTTTACGCAAAAGAACGATATTTAACAAATTCACGCTCAAAATGAGCATTGTTTCACTTAATTAGCAGTCTATTATAAATTAAATGCATAAAATATAACAAATAAGAAAACTAATTGATCTTTTGCTCCGAAAAGAGAATTTTGTCAGTGATAAAATTTGTATGCTAGTTATTATTCAACGAAATTTAAGATATGTACTATGGAAAAATGGTAAACGTTTGCTCTAATTTACGTTTAGTCATCAAAATGTAATAAAAAAATGGTTGAATAAACATTATTTTATTATTTTTTACACTAGTAAGGCACGACAAAAAAATGAACACAGGTTTATATCACATACTAGAAATTTATACACAGTTATTTGTTTGGATTTTCTATCTTATTTCAATGCGAAAACACGTTCGAGGTTTACCTTGATTTACTATTCACACGAACACGATATGTTGTTTGATTATGCCGGGTGTATAGGGCATATATTTAAACGGCGTTGTTCTCGCAAACCAACAGCGACGTCTGCAAACCACATTTTGAAACGTGTTTAATTAGTTATCGTATAAACAATGATATCTGTCGACATACTGAATATTTCAAATTTCGGGGCGAATAATTTTTATTTGGCTATTGCGTGAGAAGCGTGCCCGTCGGGTAAATTGAGCTCACAAACGTACTTTTTTTTATCTAATCGGCGACATGTTGAATTTATTCCGTGTTCTCAGCCAGTGCAACGGGAACCGGCTCACAGAACCGGGTCGAAATTCCGACAAACGAATCGGATCTTTTGAACCGGATAATTTGAATTTATCATCATTATTGGCTTCCAGGGCTCGTCGGTTTTTTTAAACATACGAAAACTGGTTTTTCTATAACTCGATTTTGATAAAAACCTTTTTTTAAATTTATTTACGTAACGTCCAAGTGACTCTGAAATCTAGCTACGGCTTATGCAACACCGTTTATCATGTCCCTACTCAGGCTTCAACTTTATAAGTTTCATAGCCTATGCCTACTTGTGAGTGGATTTACTTTTTATGTTTAAAGTGACTATAATTTAATGTAATTCATGAGTGAAAATTCTAGGCAAAAACACTCGCTGGTATAAACCCTGATCTCTACGTTTAACTATATCTATACGTCTAAGCGACGATTGGAAGATCTGAAAAACTGGGACTCGTTATTTTTTAACGAACTGATTAGGTCGCACAAAGATCCGGATCCCCGTCCTGGGAGCGTCGCTTGGTATTATAATGCGGCACACTCACGAGCACACAAATGAAAATAATAACTTTGCTACAAAATCAAATTATTATAATGTTTAAATACAATTAATAGACAAAAAATCATTAAAGATAATTTATCACTTTTGAATCGTATAAAATTTTCAATAAACTCATCTATTAAGATGTTTTGAGTTGTATTCAAATTTATCAATATCATACTGTGTATACCCCATTTATTTTATACGAATTTAAAATTATATTTTTTATTTTTGTTTTAGCATTGAATATGTTTATAAGCCAATATAACTTTTAAATTTGGTATACAATTTATAAAATTATGATACTTTTTGCATTTTCATTGGAAATTTTGAATAGTATATTTTTTGACAGATGTGTTTTTTTGAGCTGATTTTAAAATATTTTTTTCAAAAAGGGATTAAAAGAGAATGAGTAAGGCTATGCAACCCGAGTGTTCTATCCACTGCTGAAATTACGCTTTTTTGTTCATGGCATTTCCTTTTCAATGCGCAGTGAGATGTTTCATTTGTTTTTTTGCATCCTTCCTGGCTCCATCCCAAATTTTCGTATTTGTAGACTGTTGGGGTCAGCTCTCCTCGTCCTCAGGTTGTAGGTTTCATGCCTTCAAATCGTGTTATCTTTTGCTTCACCCATGAATTCCTTCCTTACCACATAGTTACTTCTAAATCTAACTAACTAACTAACCATCACGCCGCTTCCCCGCAGGGGTAGGCAGAGAGAATAGAGCGCCACACCACTCTGTCCTTGCAAACATTCTTCGCCTCTTCCACGTTCATGCATCTCCTCATACATACCCGCCGATTGTTACGACTCCTAACCTGACCACTTTCAAGTATTTGGCATACCTGATCGTGCCATTTTTTTCTCGGTCTTCCTCTGCTTCTTTTCCCGCTAACATTCGCCTCATAAATTTGTTTTACCGTTCTTTCCTCACTCATTCGTTCTACATGTCCAAACCATCTCAACACACCTTTCTTAATTTTATCGATAATGCTTATCTCAGCTTTGCATTCTTTCCTTATTTCACTATTCGCACATCTATCATACATCGTTTTGTTACACATTCTTCTGAGAGATCGCATTTCGACTGCATTCAGTCTACTTTCATCCTTCTTTTGCCAACTCCATGTTTCACTTCCATACATTAGAGTTGGAACCAGGACTCCGTTGTGCACTGCCAGTTTAGCTTCCGCTGATAGGTTTTTATTTGCTATAACTGATTTCAGTGCACCGTTCACTTTGTTCCCAGCATTCACTCTCCTTTCTATATCTTTATCAATCTTTCCATCCCTAGAAAACATACTACCCAAATAAACGAAATCATCTACCTGTTCCAGAATCTCTCCGTTTACCAATATTTCACATTCAGATCTGCATTCTTCTCTTTCAAAAACCATAATCTTAGATTTGCTAACATTCATCAATAAGTCACTTTCCTTGCACACATTATACACTTCTAAATCAATTTATGAAATTCCATATTCTTACCCAGACATGCATACGCTCACTCCTTTCAAGAACGTCATAAATCAAAATACTTGATTTTTCAGGAGAACGTTTTTAAAGTTTAAGAATATAATACAATGTATTAAAAATAAATATCAAGCCACTTACTGAACTTTTTACTGTGCAACAGATCTTTTTAGGTAAAATCTGAAGTATTTTTCTCCATTTGAAAAATATTTAGTTTTTTGAAAAAAATAATTAAACAATGCCTTTTCTTCAAAATGCAAAAACAACACTTTCTGCCCTCTAGCGGTTAAATATTAAGTTAAAAATATGCCGCTTTTGCTGAGATATAGTATATTTTCTGGGCATTCCGAAAACATGCACAACTGAAAATTTGCAATTTTTGATTTATGACGTTCTTGAAAGGAGTGAGCGATATATCCTTTTTCATCGAGAGGTCAATAAAGTTAAATACAGTGAAACCTCTATCTATCGTTCCTGGAATAATCGTTTTCCCGGATGTGTCGTTTATTTCTTCCATCCCGAATTAATTTCATACTAAAATAGATCGCATCGATCGTTTCTCTATCACCATTCACCGCATTTATCGTTTGTATTAAGCTTCATATTTGATACATTTTGTCTGTTTTTAATATATTCTTTTCAATTTTCTTACATTCAACGGCAACGTATGGGATAGAAACTATCGAAAGCTCGTGTAACCGATAGCAGGAGAGGTCGATATAGATGAGAAGGAGCCGCTGCCTGTACCTGCATTTCCAGAAGCGTGCGCACTCTTTGAAAGAAAACTTTCTACAACGCACATTCAATAACCGATGCTGAAAAAAATACTATTTGCAAAGCCGAAAATATACTGTTGACTTACGAAAATAAAACAGTTAAAAAACCTAATTTTGATCAACAAACTTTAGTATTTTTTTAAAATTCTACTCAGGTTTTTTTTTTTTTAAATAAATACATTTGCATCTGAAACATGTATTCTTCTTAGAATTTAAGCCTACGAATGGTTATGCAGATTGGGAGGACAGTATCTTTACTCGGTCATATCTACTTGCGTATTGACCTCTTAATCCCGCATTCATTGTTTTCCCGCATTCATAGTTTATTTGAATAGGTCCCTTTAAAAACGATAGGTAGAGGTTTCACTGTATTATATTTATTGTTTCGGCATTTACTTTATGGTAAGACATGTTAAAATGATTAACACTTGTTTTTATTAATGACTACTAGTTTCGGAAGCTAAACTTCCATCGTCAGGTCTGAATAATAATTAAAATATAAAATAAATAAAACTGTTCTATAAGGAGAGGGGTAAGTCATTTCTTTTCCATGTTATAATGTATAAATGTAAACGTTGTGTTTCACTCTCTCTCGCTGCTCGCTGAAAGTGTGTGAAGGAGATGTGTATTTACCAGTGCTAAATATTTGTTATTTTATTATTATTTTATGTTACAAGACTTTTTGTTTCTTTATTAGTATATTTTTATATTAGATACGACCACAAATTATGTAACAACATTTCAAGTGCGTAAAACAGAGGTCCGAGGTGATAGTTCAAGGTTGACACAATCTATTTTCGTCTCATTCAATCACACAAGGAACAACATACAAAGAAAAAAGATAACAACAGCAGATAACATTTATTTCAAAGGTAGAATGAATCCATAGTAACAAAAATATAATCAGGAACATTTAAAACAAAAACTCATTAACTAACCATAGGTACCAAATACTTCCTGCAACCTTCTGTACTCCTGGTAGCTTCATGGAGTTTGTATGGAAGTGATGAGTGGAAAATCAGACCGTATGTGTGTTATTGCATTGTATTGAAAGGTTGTATGTATCCCTTCGTAGTACTAAAGTAAAAATAATAATTAACTAACTAACATGGGTACCAAATACCTCCTGCGCCGTTCTGTACTCCTGGTAGCTTCATGCCATCAGTACCTTACATCCATTCATCAAACTAGGTTGATCTGGATGTTGTAGCTAACTGTGACCATCATCGTTGCCTCTTCCACATTTATACATTTTCTCATACATCTCTTAAACCTTTATCCGCACCTCAATGGTGCATAGGGCACTGCATCATATAAACGCAGTGTTATCTCGGTCATTAACGCGTGAAGGAAAGGTGATCAGCTATCTGCTTCAGGTACCAGCCCAGGGTAATATTGAATAAAAATTAGAGTGAAAAAATCACTTATATTTATTTAACCCCCCCCTCCCTGGGAATCGAACCCGGGACCTCCAGAGCGGTAGTCAAGCGTGCTGACCATTACACTACGGTTGGGGACAATACACGCTGATCATTCCGACTCCTGACCTGACCACTTTCAAGTATTTGAAATACTCAATCATGCCAAGTTTTCCCCGGTCTTCTTCTACTTCTATTACCAAACTACGTTCACCTCTTAAATTTGTTTAACTATCCTTTCTTCACTCATTCGATCCACATGTCCAAACCATCTCAACACACCTTTCTTAATTTAATCGATAATGCTTATTATTTGCATTATTTCCTTATATCACCATTCGAACATCTAAAACACAATGTTTTGCCGCACAATCGTCTGAGAGAATGCATTTCATCCTTCTTT
The DNA here is from genome assembly GCF_059751285.1 of Brachycentrus maculatus. NCBI lineage: Eukaryota > Metazoa > Arthropoda > Insecta > Trichoptera > Brachycentridae > Brachycentrus > Brachycentrus maculatus. The sequence continues at coordinate 114,024 of NW_028281806.1, forward strand.
TGCTAACCCCATGCTTCACTACATACATCAGGAAGATGGTAATAAATAATATTTTTTAAATAATTAAAAAAAAAAAAATTATTCTTAACACATTGTAGTCGGGCGCTTCGAACAATAGACTCTAGCCTATAGCGGACGTTTTTCGCGATTAGCGCAAAAATATATCGCTTTCTTAAAATTGACACAATTTCTAAACCAAATAATATTTTCCATTGAAATTTTCAAAGAAATCATAAATGACATTTGATCATCAAAAATAAATTATAATCATAATTTTTAATTAAGTATTCCGTATTTCACAATTTTAGAAGCATTGTAAACTCTAAAAAATAGTCTTCCCCTCCGAGGTATCATCCCTATACAATGCTAATATATTCAAATAATAAAATACCAAACAGTATACAAAACAGTGCGAGCGGTATGAAAAATAGCCCAATACGTGAAATGACTCAAACTAAACTGGAGATTGTGATCGCATAAAAACTCCAGATTTCTGGCGATGCCTTTACACGCGGTACACTAGCCAATCCGGACAAGGCATCTCAAATAACGTCAACAGACTGTCTTTTTCTTGTTGATAGAAAGGGGAAATATTTGTGTTTTTATTATTTATACAAATATTTCAATTTCATACTATTTCTGTGAGCCTTAGCGGCTCATTATTAGAAATAGGTATCAAATTGTGGTAGAGTGGTAGAGAGAAACAACAGGACCACAACCCGACACTTTTAGTCCAATCTCCTGTCAAATGACATTCAAAATATTCATTCAAAAATATACGTAGATACCCCCTCTGTGCTTAGTAAGATAATAAATAAAATGAAAGTTTTAGTATTTCACAATTAAAATATATTTAGTACAAAATATAAATAAATTCAACATTTTTATGAAATAAAACTAACGCATTGTATTCAACTACTTTCACTTTCCGTACTTTTCTCCGACTTTGTCATCTTCAGGGATGGATACGTACATCCCTGAAGATGACAGGGTAAAAAATAAAAGTGGTCAAAAAAAAATTTTTAGTTTTATTTTATAAAGTTTTATAAAATGTGCCACAAGGTATTTTCAAAAAACTTTCGAGAAATTGTTCAATTTTGTTCCAAGGCTCTCCCGATATCCTTTCTAGATTCCCATTGACTCGTAATAAAAATTTCTGAAATTCCTCCAAGGATTCCAACTCAGACAAATCGCTCACTCCTTTCAACAACGTGATATATCAAAAAACATGATTTTTCAGGAGATCGTTTTTAAAGTTTAAAAATATAATAAAATGTATTAAAAATAAATATCAAGCCACTTATTGAACTTTTTACTGTGCAACAGATCTTTTTAGGTAAAACCTGAATGTTTTTTTTTCGATTCGAAAAATATTTAGTATGTATAAAAAAATAATTAAACAATACCTTTTATTCAAAATGCAAAAACAACACTTTCTGCCCTGTAGCGGGTAAATATTAAGTTAAAAATATGCCGCTTTTGCTGGGATATAGTACATTTTCTGGGCATTCCATAAACATACACAACTGAAAATTGACAATTTTTGATTTATGAAGTTGTTGAAAGGAGTGAGCGATATGTTCTCAATATCTTCCTACATACCCAATTACACCCTAGAAACGTTAGTAAAATCTATCCAAGATATTTTGTATATTAAAAGCATTTTTAACTTTGTGGTATGGTAATATAACACTCTCTTTATCATTCATACTTCACTTTGTGTAATACCACTTTAAAAAACACTACTTCGTGACTACCAGTTTGGGAATAATCGTTCCGTAATCAGGTCAAATGTAGATTAAAATGAAATTCTTACTTAAGCATTGTGATTCATTTGTATTTTATTCTCTATGCCAAAATTTGATTTTTGTATAAATGTGTTTTGTATAGTGTAATGGTCAGCATGCTCGCCTACTGTACTGGAGGTCTCGGGTTCGATTCCCAGGAGGGGGTCAAATAAATATAAGTGATTTTTTCACTCTAATATTTATTCAATATTACCCTGGACTGGTGTACCTGAAGCGGAGGGCTGATCACATTTCCTTTGTGTGTCAACGATCAAGATAAGACTGCGTTTATATGATGCAGTGCCCTATGCACCAATGCGGTGCGTATAAGGGTTAAAAGAAAAGATTAATAAATTGTCAGACTGTAAACATTTAATTTTAATCTACATTTGACGTGATGATGGAATGATTATTCCAAAACCTGTAGTTACGAAGTAGTATTTTTTTTAAGTGGTATTACACAAAGTGAATGATGAATGATAAGGAGAGTGTTCTATCCAAGATTCAACATTCCAATGAATGTTGTCAATATCCTTTCTAGACTTCCAATGACACCCCAGAAACGTTCCTTACATCCCTCTAATTTCCCCAATTTTGCCGAATGCTCCCGATATCGCCCCGAGCTCCCCGTCCGCCGGCCGAATGTCGCAACATCGCGTCTACTTCCTCTTCTTCAGCTGCTTCAGCTTCCTCTTTTCCTCTCGCTTGACTTCCTTGTCCTTGAGAGACTTGTAAAGTTTGTACCCGAAGAATGCTGCAACAAAGAAATGTACGGGTTAAAACCAGCAGAAAGGAGAAAAATTGACATTTTAAAAGTTCAATTTATTTATAATAAACACATTATTTTTTGACATCTCATCAAAGATGAAGAAGAATATGGAAGTCTGGGCATTTACGGGGCTGACGACCGTCATAGGCTGGTTTAAGTGATCGCTTAACACACGTGTAACATTCACCAATTCTACCCATTATTGACAACCACACTACTCAAATTCTTGGAAGTTCTATAACTAACTAACTGACTAACTAACCATCACACCGCTTCCCCGCAGGGGTAGGCAGAGAAAATCGAACGCCACACCACTCTGTCCTTGCAAACATTCTTTGCCTCTTCTACATTCATGCATCTCCTCATACATACCCGACGATTATTACGACTCCTGACCCGGCCGCTTTCAAGTATTTGACATACCTGATTGTGCCAAGTTTTCCTCGGTCGTCCTCTGCTTCTTTTTCCAACTACATTCGCCTCATAAATTTGTTTAACCGTTCTTTCTACACTCATACGCTCCACATGTCCAAACCATCTCAACACACCTTTCTTAATTTTATCGATAATGCTTATCTCAGCCTTACATTCTTTCCTTATTTCATCATTCGAACATCTATCAAACATCGTTTTGCCACACATTCGTCTGAGGGATCGCATTTCGACTGCATTCAGTCTGCTTTCATCCTTCTTTTTCCAACTCCATGCTTCGCTTCCATACATATGGGTTGGAACCAGAACTCCATTGTGTACTGCCAGTTTAGCTTCCGCTGATAGATTTTTATTTGCTAAAACTGATTTTAGTGCACAATTCACTCTGTTCCCAGCATTCACTCTCCTTTCTATGTCTTTATGAAGTTCTATATATATGAACCAATTTAGAAAACTTGTTCTTGAATCACTAGAACTTCACAAGAGACATCTATTGTTGAGATGTTAAGAAGCTTTTTATCAAGCAGAAACTCTTATATTAGTATGTGAGGTCCGAATCCTGGATTATAATCACACACATGAGAAACGCCAGAAAATACCAAGAATTTGAGTAGTGTGGTTCGAGAAAATGTTCAATTTTATTCTAGGCTACTCCAATATCCTTTCTAGATTCCCATTGACTCGTAATAAAAATTCCTGAAATTCCTCCAAGGATTCCAACTCAGACATCGCTCACTCCTTTCAACAACGTCTTCTATCAAAAAACTTGATTTTTCAAGTGATTATTTTTAAAGTTTAAAAATATAATATAGTGTATTAAAAATAAATATCAAGCCACAACAAGTTAGGAGTCGTAACAATCGGCGGGTATGTATGAGGAGATGCATAAACGTGGAAGAGGCGAAGAATGTTTGCAAGGACAGAGTGGTGTGGCGCTGTATTCTCTCTGCCTACCCCTGCGGCGAAGCGGCGTGATAGTTAGTTAGTTAGTTAGTTAGTTATAATTATCTTGGCTTGACAACATGATAGAGTGGCTCCATTGCAGCACCGAAATTGCTGTGAGGATTACCGACCTTCAGCGTGGAGTGCCACAATAAAAGACCAAACTAACCAAATATCACAAGGAGGACTATAGCGCAAATTATAATGGTGCCAGCGCTGTACTGCTGCAGCGTCCACGGCAGGCTGTCCGAGGCGCTCGCGGTGAGCTGCTCCACGGTCTTGCTGTTGACGATATCGCTCGTCAGCTTGGCGGCGATGCCCTTGATCTCCTCCATCTTGCTTCCGAGCTGCTCGCGAGCCTTCGAGTCGAACTCAGCCTTCTCGTTGGAGGAGAGCAGGTCGTAGCGGTCGGACATCCCTTGCAGCTGTGCCGTGAGGCTGGAGAGGGTCCCCTCCCCCCCGCTCAGCTGCTTGATCAGCCCCTCCAATGCCTTGAGAGTGGTCGCCGGATCTCCGGACGCCTTCTGCAGAGCCATCTGGCTGGAGATCTCGCGCAGTCTGGCCGCCTCTTGCGTCATTTTGGACACGACGTCCACCAGATGGTCCACGTTTTGGTCGACCTCCATTGCGGCGGAAGGTTTTATAATTTTTTTTAAATCACGGCAACTGCTTTTGTACGTCCGAAGGTGTATATATAACTAATGGCCACGTACGATTGATAAAATGAGATATTATTTATCAATTATTGATAAGGATAATAGATTCTTATTAAATATATCAAATAATGATTGATTTATGCGAATATACACACACACACACACACATATATATATCGTAGTCGTACAGGAGAAAGTGACCAACTGACAAAACGTAAAATGTTCAGGAGGGCCATTTAAGTCACTTTTGCTTGGCAACAAAATAAACATCAATGAAGTTAGTAATTTTTACCAAGTCAATATATTATGCTTCCAAGTTTAAAATCCTTTGGGATTTTTTCAGGGCAAAATTAAGCTAGTAAGTTATCAAAAAGTCAATTGATCACATTTTTGTACTTGGTCACTTTGTCCTGTATGACTACGATATATATATATATATATATATATATATATATATATATATATATATATATATATATATATATATATATATATATATATATATATATATATATATATATATATATATATATATATATATATATATATATATATATATATATATATATATATATAGTCCACAAACTGTCTCCAGGCTTTTCTGTCGGCTGGCTGCCAGCTCCCTTGCATCCTCCCAAGTCAGATCCGCGTCCCGAAGTTCTGACGAGAACTGCCGACGAATTGTCATCCTGGGCGGCGCGAACCTGATGCCTTGTAAAAGAGGCAAGCTTGATTAAGGCTCTCAGGAGGCATGCGGAGTACATGGCCAAGCCAACTGAATCGCCTTTTCTTGACGACAGTTATATATATATACATATATATATATATATATATATATATATATATATATATATATATATATATATATATATATATATATATATATATATATATATATATATATATATATATATATATATAAATTGGGTCATGTTTAACGCTGCTTGATGATACCAAGCATTCTCGTTTGATATTCTTGACTGATGCACCAGTTTTTCCAACATTTTCAGATGTTTTTCTAGTACGTAACAATTGTTTACGTGGCAAATTGTTTTGAATATGTATCGTTATTGATAGCGACGATTATCGTAAGTGATATTTTTAATTTTGTATAAGTGTATTCTTTATTGTTATTGTACACATTTTTGTTAATATTGTTAAACGCATTAGCCGTAAATAAAAATAAAATATTTGATGCCTACCGTTTTTCACGAGTCACATACGACGTTGGGAAATTCAGACATGGCTAAACTAAACATTTATTTTTGTCCTTAAAACGGGACATCTACCATTTTTTACGTAATAGCATGTGTTTTCAAGAAAACATGTATTTTTTATGTATTAATAAAAAGAAGAGGAATTTTGATAAAGAAAATAAGAGGAATCAATTATATGAATATGAAAAAATTCTGTTGTTTTATTATTTATATAAAGAGTCTGCAGTCTTTATATAAATTAGTTAGTCTTTGCACATGACTCACCAGCCACCTGCTATAGCCATATGCACCGAAATCAAGCTAGGATTTGTTCAGCAAAGTTTTATGAAACGGCTATTCTACAAACTATCGTCGTTTTTATCCACTTTTTTAAAAATTGTTACCTTGTGTTGCTCTTTTTTGAAAACGGGACATTTCGACGTCCTGAAACTTCACTTGGGGACAACGGGGCAGGCTATTCAAAAACGGGACGGTCCCGTTCAAAACGGGACGTATGGTCACTTTAGACATGGCGTAATTTGATAAGGTGACAAACGTAATATTGTGTTATCTGATTGATTTTAGACTTGCACAAGATTAAAACTGTGTGTTGAATTAAATGTTTAGTAAAAAATTAAACTGTTGATAATTCTTATATAAATTTCAAATAATTACATAACAGAGCTTATCAACAATTTATAGATATCCGACGAAACTATGGATCATCGTCAGACGGGAGGAATATCTAATTTAACATACTCAACCTATAAAGGATTGTATTAGACTCGTGAAGTGTTTATAACTAACTAACTAACCATCACGCCGCTTCCCCGCAGGGGTAGGCAGAGAGAATCGAACGCCACACCACTCTGTCTTTGCAAACATTCTTTGCCTCTTCTACATTCATGCATCTCCTCATACATACCCGACGATTATTACGACTCCGAAGTATTTGACATACCTGATTGTGCCAAGTTTTCCTCGGTCGTCCTCCGCTTCTTTTTCCAACTACATTCGCCCCATAAATTTGTTTAACCGTTCTTTCTTCACTCATTCGTTCCACATGTCCAAACCATCTCAACACACCTTTCTTAATTTTATCGATAATGCTTATCTCAGTTTTGCATTCCTTCCTTATTTCACTATTTGCACATCTATCATACATTGTTTTGTCGCACATTCTTCTGAGAGATCGCATTTCGACTGCATTCAGTCTACTTTCATCCTTCTTTTGCCAACTCCATGTTTCACTTCCATACATTAGAGTTGGAACCAGGACTCCGTTGTGCACTGCCAGTTTAACTTCCTCTGATAGGTTTTTATTTGCTATAACTGATTTCAGTGCACCGTTCACTTTGTTCCCAGCATTCACTATCCTTTCTATATCTTTATCAATCTTTCCATCCCTAGAAAACATACTACCCAAATACACAAAATCATCTACCTGTTCCAGAATCTCTCCGTTTACCAATATTTCACATTCAGATCTGCATTCTTCTCTTTCAAAAACCATAATCTTGGATTTGCTAACATTCATCAATAAGTCACTTTCCTTATAATAATAATAATAATAAAATTGGATAACTTATATATCGCCATTTTCGTAAAAAAAATACCTCAAGGGCGCTTCACTGTGAATGAATTATCCTGTGAATGAAATTTCCTTGCACACATTATACACTTTTGTCACCAACGCCTGCAGGTCTTCTCTGCTATCGGCAAGAAGAACAGCATCGTCAGCATACAAAAGGCAACAGACAGTCAAATTATTCATTCTGGCTCCAACATTTAAATCTTTCAGTTCTTTCATGCAATTATCCATGTATAGGTTAAACAGCCACGGTGACATTACACATCCCTGCTTAACACCTTTAGAGATGCTAAGCCAGGATGAAAATGAATAATTTATTTATTAGCCAATAAACCAACATCGTGACAAAAATCTATTGGCTGGGCTATATATATATATATATTTAGTGAAACCTGTATTTATAAACACCAGTGTGCCACATCACACGCTTTGCGGAACAAAGCTTGATTTGTCGGACTGATTTGTACCACAAAAATCAGACTGTTTAGTGCGTACTACCTTTTTCTGCATTTAAAGATTATTTCTATGTATGTTCTCGTTTTATCAGGTGCAAAATATTAGCGCCTCATTGTTTGACAAACCATATCACCTCCCCTCCGGGCGGGGCAACTTTCATACTTGCGGGGGTACATTCAATTAGTGTCTTTGTATACATATTTTTGAAGAAAAAAAACTGATATGCGGATGGGTTAAAAAAAATGACTAACCATCATAACTAGTTAGTTTTTTTTTTATTTGTATACATTTAAGAACAGGTGCAAGAATTTTTATATCTAGGAAGCATGTTCACAAGGGATGGAAAAGTGGATAAGGATATTGAGAGAAGAGTGAATGCAGGGAATAGAATAAATGGTGCTTTTAAAAAAGTGATTGGGAATAAGAATATGTCCATGGAAGCCAAGCTAGCGGTTCACAACGGCGTGCTAGTACCGACACTAATGTATGGAAGCGAAACATGGAACTGGCAAAGGAAGGATGAAAGCAGAGTGAATGCTGTTGAAATGCGCTCCCTCAGACGAATGTGTGGAAAATCATTGTATGACAGAATTAAAAACGACAATATAAGAAAGGAATGTAAGGCTGAACGAGGAACAATTGAAAAGATTAGGAAGAGCTCTTTGCGGTGGTATGGACATGTGGAGCGAATGGATAGCGAGAGAATGACTAAGAAAATATATGTGGCGAATGTGAGAGGGAAAACAGAACGTGGACGACCGAAAAAGACTTGGCACGATCAGATCAATCAGAACCTAAAATCTGGCGGTGTCAAAAGTCTGCGTAATCGGAGGGCATGTATGACTAGATGTATGGATGTAAAGGAGGCGAGGAGTGTATGTCAGGACAGAAGAGTGTGGCGTTCCATCCTCTCTGCCTAACCCTGCGGGGAAACGGCGTGATGGTAGTAGTAGTAGTAGTACAATTTATACGTATTCAGGATTATTATTATTTTTTTTTCTGAGACCCACCAAGCCACCTTGTGTGTCTTGTCGGTGGAGTTCTTTTATAATACATTTTTTATTGTTTTTAATGATTTTAACCTAATATAGACACAAAAAAGAGAAAAAAATTAGTAAGTTAAAAAAAATAATTAAAAAAATACACAAAGGGCCCATCGGCCGACATTACCAAAGATGGAAGCCACCAGCAAGAGAAACGCGAAGAGAACGAACATCTGCGGCGACCAGAACACCTGCGGGGCGCCCAGGGGGCTGTCGTCCATCAGCGCCGCCCGCAGGTCCTCCTTCTCCGCGTCGGAGAGCCCCATCGTGTCCAGCATCCCGAGCAGCTCGTCGCGCGACGGCATCTTGAAGGGCTTCTGGTCCGCGGACGGGTCAAACGAGGGATCGATCGTCCCCTCACCAACCTCCGATACCATGTCTTGTTCGGACATTGTGCACTGATTTTACGATGGCGAAATGTCTCCGTTGCGAGGGCTGATCTTTAACCTTTCCGTTTGCGTCAAATGCGTGATAAAATTAGTCTTCTCTCTGCACCCGATGGTGCATAGGGCACTGTGTCGAATTCAGTGTTATCTTCATCGTTATTTACGTGGTTCAGGTACTAAGTCCAGTGTGACAATGATTAAAGAAAACACTTGTTTTTACCACTTGAGTTTTATTAAAGACAACTAGTTTCGGAAGCTAAACTTCCATCGTCAGGTCTGAATAATAACTAAAATATAAAATTTAAAATTGTTCTTTAAATAAGGAGAGGGGAAAGTTAGGGGGAGGGGGTTAGTCAAGGGGCGGAGTTCGAAAACAAAGGGAAAATGGAAAGCAAAGGTGATGAATTTTGAAATAATATATATTATTTAATAAATTATTATTAGAATTTAGTTTTTTTTATTTATTAACCATATCCGCTCCCTAGGTGGAGCATATGGAGTCCACAAACTGTCTCCAGGCTTTTCTGTCGGCTGCCAGCTCCCTTGCATCCTCCCAAGTCAGATCCGCGTCCCGAAGTTCTGACGAGAACTGCCGACGAATTGTCAGCAGTGGTCGTCCTGGGTGGCGCGAACCTGATGCCTTGTAGAAGAGGCAAGCTTGATGGCGGCTCTCAGGAGGCATGCGGAGTACGTGGCCAAGCCAACTGAATCGCCTTTTCCATATTCTTCATCATCTATATTGAGACAACTGTTTAATTTATTTAATATCACCCTGAACTGGTCACATTCCTCCGCGCATTCAACGATCAAGATATCACTGCCTGTATACGATGCAGTGCCCTATGCACCGTCGGGTGCGGGTTAGAAGGAGAAGATGTCACTTTACGAATTACAATATGATTGGCATTTGTAACTTACGAAGAACTACCGTTACACTTGCAAGTTAAACTTCAAATGTGAGATTACGAAGAAAAAAATTAGGTAATATTTTTATCAGTGGTCACATTATTTACACTTGAAAAACCAGTCACATTTTTTAATTTTTTTATTCTGTACAATTCTATGTTGAATCTACCTTCTTCCTCTGCTTCTATTTTATGTTTTTTTTTTTAAAAGAGAAATATTTGTGTTTTTATTATGTGTCCGCCTCTGTAGTGTAGGTCAGCACGCTCGGCTACCGTTCCCGAGGTCCCGGGTTCGATTCCCAGGGGGGTCAAATAAATAAACGTGATTTTTTCACTCTAATATTTATTCAATATTACCCTGGACTGGTACCTGAAGCGGAGGGCTGATCACCTTTCCTTCGTGTGTAAACGATCAAGATAACACTGTGTTTATATGACGCAGTGCCCTATGCACCATTGGGGTGCGGATAAGGGTTTTATTTATATATATTTATTATTTACACAAATGTTTCGATTTCATACTATTTCTGGTGAGCCTAAGCGGCTCATTATTAGAAATAGGTACCAAATTGTGGTAGAGTGGGTTCCAACCGAGAAACTCCGACTACAGAGTCCGCGACACTAACCACGGGACTACAACCCGACACTTACCGACAACATTCACTTTATTTAAATTAATCTACTAAATTGTATTTTACTGTTAACTCTTACCACTCTGTAGGCCAGACATTCTGGCCCGTATGATTCTAGTAGGCAGCTCCGTGGGCCACAATGTCTGGCCCGGCGCAGGTATAACTTTAATCACTGATTTTTCTATCACCCAACTTTATTCTACCAACAAATATTTCAGATAAATACAGTTCATCTTAATTCACATGGTCATACGAATTGCCAGACAGAGTGTCCCAAAGTTAGGGAATTAAAGTATCATTTATTGATTTGGCGTTTAATTTGTAGAACTCCATTTTAATTTATGTATTAATTTCAAATCAAACACAGATTTTTTGAGTCTACTAAGTTGTATTTTACTAACAAAAACACATCAAAAAATTATATTGTGTCAATTGTTTCACCTTGTTAGGGCATTATCCAACGAATGCGAAGATCAAATGGACTACGGTCCTTATGTAGCTATACAATTCTAAGTGACAGTTTTAACACGTGCAGCAATAATTTATGGTAAACAATTGTCACAGTATAATTTTTTATTTATTGTTTCGGCATTAACTTTGTGGTAAGACATGTTACAATGATTAAAGAAAACACTTGTTTTTTACCACTTGAGTTTTATTATAGACTACATGTTTCTGAAGTTAAACTTCCATCATTCAGGTCTGTATAGCAACTAAAATATAAAATATAAAATTGTTCTATAAATAAGGAGGGGAAAGTAAGGGGAAGGGGTTAGTCAAGGGGCGGAGTTTGAAAACAAAGGAAAAATGGAAAGCAATGGTGAAGAATTAAATTAAATATTTTTTTTTTTTTTTTTAATTAATTTTTTTAAATTCTTCACCGTTGCTTTCCATTTTTCCTTTGTTTTCAAACTCCGTCCCTTGACTAACCCCTTCCCCTTACTTTCCCCTCTCCTTATTTATAGAATAATTTTATATTTTAGTTATTATACAGACCTGAATGATGGAAGTTTAACTTCTGAAACATGTAGTCTATAATAAAACTCAAGTGGTAAAAAACGAAGTGTTTTCTTTAATCATTAATACATAAACTAATTTTTTTATTTTAATGTTAGAAAAACGTCGCGTTTTTTTGATCATAGTAGCTGATCAGTTGTAAGAGTGGAAAGGTTTAAAGAACACATAAAATCTTTTTTTTAATGTGTTTTTTTTAGTAGACATCAAAAAATCAAATTTGTATGTGACACCGGTTTTTAAAGAGTTAAGTCTAGATAATTTTCTTGTTGTGTTTGTATTGGGAGATAAGGAGGAGCGTGCCACATGTTCCCCAATGACTGCAAACGTGTCACAACACAGCACGACGCGATACACGTATGTCATTCCAACGACAACGCCGGTCAATCCGAGGTGGTGCTGTGAGGGAGCAAGTCTCTGCTGACAGCGAATTATTTATTATGAATCTTAAATATGATATTTAAATGATGAAAATACGTAATAAAATGTTACTTTAATTGCATTTTATTATGTATTGCAAAATTTATGTGGAAAATATTTATATTCAAAGTACTTATTTTAGTAAATTTACTAGGTGTCAAAAGTCTGCGTACTCGGAGGACATGTCGCTCACTCCTTTCAAGAACGTCATAAATCAAAAATCGTCAATTTTCAGTTGTGCATGTTTTCGGAATGCTCAGAAAATGTACTATATCCCAGCAAAAGAGGCATATTTTTAACATAATATTTACCCGCTACAGGGCAAAAAGTGTTGTTTTTGCAATTTGAAGAAAAGGTATTGTTTAAGTATTTTTTAAAATATACTAAATATTTTTCAAATGGAGAAAAAACCTTCAGTTTTTACCTAAAAAGATCTGTTGCACAGTAAAAAGTTCGATAAGTGGCTTGATATTTATTTTCAATACATTGTATTATATTTTCAAGCTTTAAAAACGTTCTCCTGAAAAATCAAGTTTTTTGATTTATGACGTTCTTGAAAGGAGTGAGCGATGTATGACTAGATGTAGGGATGTGAAGGAGGTGAGGAGTGTATGTCAGGACAGAAGAATGTGGCGTTCCATCCTCTCTGCCTACCCCTGCGGAGAAACGACGTGATGGTAGTAGTAGTAGTAGTAGTACTAAATATAACTCTGACAGCGAAAGCTAAACTGGCAGTTTACAATGGAGACTTCCAACAGATAGTTTCCCATTCCTATACACAGGACCGCACTCCGTAGTGTAATGGTCAGCACGCTCGGCTACCGTTCTGGAGGTGCCGGGTTCGATTCCCAAGGGGGGTAAAATAAATACAAGTGATTTTTTTTCACTGTAATATTTATTCAATATTACCCTGGACTGGTACCTGAAGCGGAGGGCTGATCACCTTTCCTTAAGATAACACTGCGTTTATATGATGCAGTGCCCTATGCACCATTAGGTGCGGATAAGGCGTATATATAGACCAACCTGCCGATGGTTATCCCTGTAGGAAGATATGCTGAACAATACCTGTTCCATGTGCCTGAGGGGGTATTCCCATAAGGGATTCTTCTACATCTCTAACAAGGGTCTTCTTGCTTACTTTTAATATATACGCCTTGAATATTGTTTATTACGCATATATAATTTTTTTTTGTTGAATAAAATTTAATAATGTGTGGAAAAAATACTTAAAAACCTCTACCTTGGGGGACAAACATGAAGAAAACTGAATACATTGTGACCACATATGACTAAAATTATATAGTGTCGAAAATTGACATTAAAATAACAACTTTTGTGTCAACATATTGTATCCAAAAAACAAAAAAATACAGAATTTGCGACCAAAAATGACTTAAAACCTTAACATTCGACACTAAAAATAAATGGTGTTTTTATTTTATTTAAAATATCAAGTTTTAGCATCTAAAATGACTAAATGACTACAATTCGTGTCTGAAAAGAACTATTAATTTCAAAAATTTGTCACAAAATTATGTCCAAAAATCACGAAAAATCACAAATTTTATGCAAAAAATTCACATATTCAAAATTCTACTTAAGAGACAATTTAAGACTTGATGTATTTTATGTATTAATTTTTAATTCAAACACAGATTTTTTGAGTATACTTAGTTGTATTTTATTAAAAACACAAAAATGAATATTGTGACAATTGTTTCGCCCAGTTATGGCATTTACAAACGTTGATGTATTTCGTTATATGCTGTTTGATAGTATGTTTTACTGGTAAATTACATTTCGTGGGGTGGATACACATATCGTGAGTGATAAAAACACCAAAACATCGACACATTGTGTCAAAAAAACGTAAAAATTTGTCAACATATTGTTGGAAAAAATTCACATTAATCTCTGGCAAATCGCGCGTTTGAGGTCGGAAAAAATGGCTGCAAGAAAAAAAAACAAATGACAAATGTTAGATGAATGCCTCACCTGATAGTCCGATGACGATGATGCCAGGAATGATGAAGACGGAGTTGGAGAAGCCGTGTTCGAAGAGCCCGTCGTCGGGGGCGCTCCCGAGGTCCACCATGTCGAGACTGGGTCTTCTATTATTATCAACTATCGACTATTGTCAATTGATAGTCTAAACAGAGATATTATCAGTTAGTGGTAAAGGTCATTGTTTGTTTATTAGCTGCGAACCGACCGACACATTTCACCGGCCGCTTGGAGCTCTGAATAAATTGATAAATACACATACAGATGAAATGCCGAACGTGCTGTAGTGTAAACATTATAAGGTCTGTTCGTGGTTGACAACATATTCATCGCATTCTGCACATGACGTCATAATTGGATATAATAAAATGACAACTATGAAATTCTTTCTACATGAAATTTATTTGACCAGCAACCGGGTTTCGTCATAACCAACATCATCAGACTGGTGAAGTCGGCTACGACGAAACCCGGTTGCTGGTCAATAAAATTAATGTGGAAAAAATTACACAGTTGTTATTTTATTATATAAAATGCAGTTCCACTAAGAAATCAGTACAAAGCTAAAATCTAATAATTGGATAGTTTTTTTTTACCTTGTCTTCTTTTTCTTCCAATCTCCATCCCAACTCTTTGTAGACTGTTGGGGTCAGCTCTCCTCGTCCTCAGGTTGTATGTCCTTCTGTCATAGACAACGTCACCTAGGCCATGCCTTCAGCATCCATGAATTTATTGGTCTCCGTCTTTCAAAGAAGATCCATTACAATTGCTTGTTTCACAACATGTTCAGGGTCTCTTTGTATTGTATAAACACTTTATTTTAAGTCTTGGCGATGCTAATAACAATACCTAGTGATATAATATTTAAAAAGTAAAAGAAGAATAAGGAAAACTTGACAAAATCAAGTATTTCAATTATGTACTTGAAAGTGGTCAGGTCAGGAGTCAAAATAATTAGCGAGTATGAATGAGGAGATGTATGAATGTGGAAGAGGCGAAGATTTATGGCGTTTGGCGTTTATTTATTTTCCTTACTAAATGACTACGTAAAAGTTTATATTTCATTAATGTTTTACCTCTATAATAGAGTGGTTATGTATGAAAAAGGAAAGACCGCGATTTGAAAATATGTTTTTTTATTTAATTACCACATACACACAAAATATATTTCTGAAATCACATAAATCTCCATCGATTTGTGAAATGCGGGTTAGTTTTATACGTCATCTAAACAGAGTATCTAGATGTCTCTACTGCATGATCCACGCATGACTAGACTAAAACATCAAAGCCACGAAAATTGTAATCGGCGACGCGCAGCATCTATTTTGACGTTTCTATCCAACACATGAAGAAGTGGTACAAATACGTCACTATATGTATCTCTTTTTTTGGTATCCAAAAAAGAGTGACACCAAATAAAACGTTTGTTCTATGAAAACAAATCGATGTGATATGACTCAAGTAATAGGCAGAGATAATTCAAAATGCTACCTCGCGGGAAAATGAGGTAATGAAACGGACCTTGTTCTTTTAAATATCAGTGAATACCACGTCAATTTAGTGGTGCCTTATGCACCAGTTATGGCAGATAGGTCAACAAAGATTTTTAATAAATTTATTGGACAATTTATAAAGTATCGTTTGCATAATTATGTAAAACAAGATATCATAATGTACTGTTGTTAATTACTAAACGTCTGGTTTTCACTAATATTTGAAAAATATGGTATGTATGATATCAGGTATGTCAAATACTTGAAAGCGACCGAGTCAGGAGTCACTTTCGTCGGGTATGTATGAGGAGATGCATGAATGTGGCAGAGGCGAAGAATCTTTGCAAAGACAGAGTGGTGTGGCGTTCGATTCTCTCTGCCTACTTCTGCGGGAGAAACAGCGTGATGGTTAGTTTTCGGTATGTATAGAGAGACATATACCTAAGATCAGACCTACTTCTTGAACTTTGATTAGAATCATGCCCTGTACTTTATCTCTAATTCAAAAGAAAAACCTATCATGGTGTTGTTTTGTATATTGCCGCTGTTATTAAATTGTGAATATCTTTTTAATGTAAGTATTTAAAAAATATGTGTGAAATATTACGTCCATAATGTGATTTCCTTTTACCAATAAAACTCTATGAAGATATTCCCGCTAAAATATAATATCCAGCTGTCAAAATATTCACAGGCCGTAACTCCATACGAAATGTCAGCCATGACAGCGGATTACAGGCCGCTTATAAATTAATTACTTTTTTTTTTTAAATTCTAATCTTGGTACAACATAAATTAATATGGGTATCTTTCAAGCCCTTTGCCAATAAAAAATGTCGAAATATTTTTATTGGCAATTATTATCTCCTATACTAGAGTAATATTGTATTTACAAATTTTTGAATACCTGTTGTAAAAAAAAAAACTAACTAACTAACTAACCATCACGCCGCTTCTCCGCAGCGGTAGGCAGAGAGAATAGAACGCCACACTAGTCTGTCTTTGCAAACATTCTTCGCCTCTTCCACGTTCATGCATCTCCTCATACATACCCGCCGACTGTTACTGTTGTAAAAAAATATAACAAAAAGAAAACTCGTATAAAAAAGGAATTTTACATCGAATGTAATATTAATTTTTTATGCTGCAAGATATACTAATCTCATTATTTTAAAGCTTGCTTAGTTTCAAACTTGGGTTTGATTACCTTAAAAACTTAAAACCCTTATCCGCGCACCCCAATGGTGCATAGGGCACTGCATTATAAAAACACAGTGTTATCTTGATCGTTAACACATGAAGGAAAGGTGATCTGCCCTCCGCTTCGCTAACTAACCATTGCGCCGCTTCTCCGCAGGGGTAGGCAGAGAGAACAGAACGCCACACTACCCTGTCTCTAAAAACAATCGTTCACATTTTCGTTAACATTAAAAATGTTGTGGACATAGTTTTTTTTTAACTTTATATATATTTTATTCATTCATTCAAACCCTTATCCGCACCCCAATGGTGCATAGGGCACTGCATCATATAAACGCAGTGTTATCTTGATCGTTAACATGTGAAGGAGAGGTGATCAGCCTTCCGCTTCAGGTACCAGTCAAGGGTAATATTGAATAAATATTACAGTGAAAAAATCACTTGTATTTATTTGACTCCCCCCTGGGAATCGAACCAGGGACCTACAGAACGGTAGCCGAGCGTGCTGACCATTACACTACGGAGGCGGACAAAAACATTATAAGCCAGGAAAATAATTAATGCAATTCCCATCTAAAAAAAATCAAACTGAATTACCTGCTTCGATTATCCATAAAGTCATTAAATAATGAAACTAAGTATAAAAGAGCTATTCATAAATGGATAATGGAGGTGGGTAGATCTGAAATAGATTGCATCATTCGGCCATGTCATACATGCTTGTATGACTGATGACAGACAAATTACTAATAAAATAAGTGAACACCGCTGTTGTGCATTCCCTCAGACGAATGTGTGGAAAAATCGACGTATGACAGAAGTAAAAATAATGATATCAGAGAAAAAAAAAGAAAAAGAGAAATATATTATTACGGGGCTCGGGTAAAGGTAATAATAACTCGTAATTAGGATGCAATCGGTTTATTCAACAGGTCGCCATGACAGTACAATGACAAGTGTGTGTAGCATCCCCTGCATTCGTCTCATACGGGATATAACGTAAACATTCCCCGCGTACACCCCGCCCTGCCCCTAGTGGGCGCTTGGGGTCATAGTTCATGTTGCTACAAATATTACGCCGTAACATATATGTTTTTATTATTTACAACATTTTGAGTGTGTCCAAATACTTGTTCACAAAATCTGGATTATCTCCAATTACAGGAGTTATTTTCATATTATTTTTTGACATCTCATCAAAGATGAAGAAGAATATGGAAGTCTGGGCATTTACGGGGCTTACGACCGTCATAGGCTGGTTTAAGTGATCTTACGGTCGTAAGCCCCGTAAATGCTCAGACTTCCATATTCTTCTTCATCTTTGATGAGATGTCAAAAAATAATATGAAAATAACTCCTGTAATTGGAGATAATCCAGATTTTGTGAACAAGTATTTGGACACACTCAAAATGTTGTAAATAAATTATCTGGTCAAATTATAAGCTTAATAATAAAAATGAAAATGGTATTTTCTGGCGTTTCTCATGTGTGTGATTATAATCCGGGATTCGGATCTCACATACTAATATAAGAGTTTCTGCTTAATAAAAAGCTTCTTTACATCACACCAATAGATGTCTCTAGTGAAGTTTTAGTGATTCATGAACAAGGTTTCTAAAATTGGCTTATATATATAGAACTTCCAAGAATTTGAGTAGTGTGGTTGTCAATAATGGGTAGAATTGGTGAATGTTACACGTGTGTAAAGTGATCACTTAAACCAGCCTATGACGGTCGTAAGCCCCGTAAATGCCCAGACTTCCATATTCTTCTTCATCTTTGATGAGATGTCAAAAAATAATATTTTTATTATGTACACAAATATTTCAATTTCATTCTATTTCTGTGAGCCTGAGCGGCTCATTATTAGAAATAGGTATCAAATTGTGGTTGAGTGGGTTCGAACCGAGAAACTCTGACTTAAGAGTCCGCGACACTAACCACGGGACCACAACCCGACAGGAGGAATGTAAGACTGAACTAGGGATGATTGAAAAGATTAAGAAAAGTTCTTTAAGGCGGTATGGACATGTGGAGCGAATGGATAAAGAGAGAATGACTGAGAAAGTATATTTGACGAATGTAAATGGGAGAACGGTACGAGAATGGCCAAAAAAGACTTGGAACGACCAAATCAATCGCAAGCTAAAATATGGTTGTGTCAATAGTCTACGTAACCGGAGAGCATGTATAATTAGATGTATATACGTGAAGGAAGCTAGGATTGTATGTCAGGACAGACAAGTGTGGCATTTCATCCTCTCTGCCTACCTCTGCAGGGCAGTGGTAGTCGTATTAAAAGCATTGCAAAATGTGCCCTTAGCACAAGAACACTCAGTGACGACATATTATTATGAATTTGAAATTGTTAATACATTGTATGATGAGAATAACATTCTTCTTCTTCTTTATGAGCCCTCTGGCCTCCACAGCTGGATATAGGCCTCTTCCCCTTCATTCTGTTTCCTCCGGTCAGTTGCTGCTTGCAGCCAGATTCTACCCCCCACAGCGACAACATCATCAGACCATCTCTTTTGGGGTCTTCCGACACCTCTTTTGTTCTCCCAAGGTCTCCATCGTAGAATCCTTGGGGTCCATCTTGTGGGGTCCTGTCTCGCTATTCTAGATCAATTTTTTCCCTTTGTTTCAGAATGAATGAAATGTCATTTTCAAGCATCATCCTGTGCCTGCAGAACCATCTGGATGAAGAGACTTCCATCGAAGTCTTGCCCGAGGATGATTTCCACACTTTCATGGAGAGAGCGAGGTATGGATCTCAAATTACTTGAAGCGTCTAAAGAAATGTGTGGCAAAGCCATGTGTGATACATGTTGGAATGGCGAGATAAGGAAAGAATGCAGGCTAAGGTGACCGTCTCCTAGTACATTGTTCAGCCGCGTGTTTGCCGCGGCACACTGGTATACTGCGGTGATTAGTTGGTGTGCCGCGGAAAAAAGGTCTAGGTTTGTGAAAAAAACACAATTGCCCAGAAAAAGCGGCATACTTTTAACCTAATATTTACCCGCTACAGGGCAGAAAGTGTCATTTTTGCATTTTGAAGAAAAGGTATTGTTTAATTATTTTTTTAAACTAAACTAAATATTTTTCAAATGGAGAAAAAACATTCAGGTTTTACCTAAAACTGCGCAGTAAAAAGTTCAATAAGTGGCTTGATATTTATCTTTAATAAATTTCATTATATTTTCTAACTTTAAAAACGGTCTCCTGGAAAATCAAGTTTTTTGATATATGACGTTGTTGAAAGGAGTGAGCGATATGTTAAATATGTTACCATAATAATATGGTAAATATGCACCTCTGAAATTTAGTAATTTGGTAGGTGTACCTTGAATAGAAATAGTTTGCGGAACACTGTCCTAGTATGTAATTGGGAAAAATCCTACATTTATTTCATGACAGTCTTTGATAGTCAAAAAATTAACTTACTTAATTCAACTGAAGCAGAAATGTTGGGAGCAGAGTATGACCGAGAAAAACTTAGCATGATCTTCTTCTCTTTTTCTTCTTCTGCTTGGTGTAGGCCTTGTGGCCTGTTTTTAAGGAGGACTAGCATCCTGCGATGTCGATTTCCAGCTGTCGACCCATCTCTTCAGCATGATCAAGTATTTCAAATACTCAGGCGTGGTCAGGTCAGGAGTCAGAATAATCGGCGGGTATGTATCAAGAGATATATAAATGCAGGGTATGCTTGGCCACAATAGTTTAGAGACTAGAAGGAATGTGTATTTGATGAGGCATTTCTACCCATTGTTGCGCAGTATGATGGATAATCCTGAAATTATCCGGAGCATTGGTCTGTATGTTCCCGATAGTTAGCTAAGACAGCGTCGGCATAGATTGTTTCACATTCCTGTACACAGGACCAACCTGCGGATGGTTATGCCTGTAGGAAGAGCTACCGCTATGTTGAACAATATCTCATTGAATATTGATCTGTTCCATGTGTCTGAAGGAGTTTTCCTAAGTGGGATTCTTCTACGCCTTTAGCAATAGTATTCTTGCTTATTTTCGATTTTTGTTAATGTATACGCTTTAAATTTTAGTTTGTAATGTGTATGTTAATTATAAATGAATTGAATGTGGAAGATGCAAATGTTTGCTTAGACAGATTGGTGTGGCGTTCTATTCTCTCTGCCTACTCCTGGGAGAAGCAGCGTGATGGTTAGTTGGTTGATTAAATAGTCTACTCAAATTATTGATATTTGTGTTACTTGTTTGTAGGTCGATTTTAGGGAAAGATGTGGACATTGCGACCATCACGGGCGGAACGGAGGTCTCGCTGTCCGACAACATATACCAGTTCATCTTAAAATCCCAAATCATCTTCCAACCGGACGCCAGAGACGAAGAAATCAGGCAAGAACAGTACGAAACTCAAGAAATAGTCACATTGACGGATGCGGAAAATGAGCAAGAAGAAGTGGTCTACGTAATAAGCGACGCACAAGGATACTACGCGAGTAACAATGACTCCAATCACTCACCTGCAAATTCTGATAATCTCGTCTTGTATAATATCCAACCAAACGACTGTAGCTCTGAATCTGAAGACCAGAACGCGTTTCAAATCGTGGACAGCGAGATAACGCACTACGAGGTAACAGAATCCAACGTGAGTGACGCGATACCGAAAAAACAGTCAAACGAAAACAAGTGCCACGTCTGCGGCTTGTATATAGTATCAAACGCGTACGTCGCATATATTTTGGACCCGAAAATCCAAAAGAGCCGGGTCAAACACGCCGCGAAACAGCTGTTTGACTCTCCGAAGGTGATATGCTCCCCGTGCTTGAATAAGAACTACGTCAAGTATGAAACGAAGCCAGAGGCTCTCGGGGATTGCGATCACCTCGTGATCAGGAACAACGTTCAGACAATCTACAAGCGAGTACGCGATGGGCTGCCGCCTCAACCCTCGAACCGCAAGCTGCTGAACCGTTCCGTGAGCGGTAGGAGCGAGGCCGTCAGCGCGACGGATCAGTCCTGCATCGTGAAAAAAGAAAACGGCCATTTTGATATTTTTAAAGATAATTTTGTGACTAACGTAGCCGATAGTGCGGAGATACCGTCGTATTCTTGCAGGTGAGAAAATTTAGTCATTTGATTCACAGAACACCACATCACTCAGTCTTTGCAAACAATCTACGCCTCTTCATTCAATCATTATTCCCAATTGACCTGATTTTGCCCAAGTATTTGACATACTTGATTGTGACAGGTCTTCCTCTGCTCCTATTTTCATCTACATTCGCCTCATAAACTTGTCTTACTGCTCTTTCTTCCCAACCCAACACACCTTCCTTGGTTTGATGGATAATGCTCATCTCAGCCTTGCATTCTTTCCTTATATCACAATTCGATAAACGATGTTCTTCTTCTCCGACTTAATCCTCATTGCTGAGGGTTGTGACCCTTGCAGAAGCAATGACTCTTCTCCAGCTATCCCTTGACTGCGCTGCACGTACCGCTCCAACCACTGAGGTGCCTGCTGATGCCCTAATTTGATCGGTCCATCGTGTGGGGATCTTCCTCTCCCTCTCTTTCCCTCCAGGCTACCCATCACAACTAGTCGCTCCAGGCTATACTCGTTGCCACGCGCAACGTGTCCAAAGAACTGGAGAATCCGTCGGGTACAGATATTGGCCAGAGACAAGCCATCCAAGTTATATTTTACTAAATTAAACAACTTTGTTTTAACCACTTTTTTATTATCAGTACACTTTTTTATTACCAGTTTTGACAAGAGCCTTGTCATCATCAGGGTTTATTAAATTCTAAAACATTAAAATACTCTTAATTAACTACATTCCCTTACCAAATATTAATGTTACCTTATGTTTTAATGTTTTAATAAACCCTGATGATGACAAGGTTCTTGTCAAAACGGGTAGGTTAAAGTGTTCTTATAATAAAAAAGTGGTTAAAAAAAGTTGTTTAATTTTATAAAATGTGCCACAAAGTATTTGCGAAAAACATTCAAGAAATGTTATATTTTTGATTCGATAAACAATTGTTGTTCATATTCTGTGCCAGGCTGTGCGGGCAGGGCTTCTCGCAGCTGCCGGTAGCTCACAGCGCACAGCACAAGCTTACAGTCTCCAACCAGCCGGTGTTCCCCTGCGTCATCTGCGAATACGGCAAGTATCAATCCTAAATCATAAATTATTATTTTAAAATGAAATTTACTTGATAAATATCAAATAAGGCCGCTGACGACCATTCACCGACTATACTCAGCGGAACTTTGAGACGTCGGACTGACCTGGGAGGAAGCCAAGGAGATGGCGCGTGACAGAGTGACTTGGAGACGTCTCGTGTAGGCCATATGCTCCACCTAGGGAGCGAACATGGAAAAAAGAAAAAGAAGAAGAAATATCAAAAACAAAAATACCAAAAACAAAACAATACCGTATACCACTACAGGTGAGCTCATATCCACCCAACTTGGACATGTGAGCTAATACCTAGCCAACAGGTGGGCTAATACCTACCCAACTTGGTTGGTAAGGTGAGATAATACCCACTCAATAGGTGAGCTAATATCTACTCAACAGGTGAGCTAATATGGACCTACCTTCCCAACTTGGACAGATGACCTAATATGGACCCAACGGGTGAGCCAGTACTTACCCAACTTAGAAAGGTGAGATAATACCTACCCAATAGATAAGCTTATACCTATCCAACATAGACAGATGAGGTAATACCCACCCAAAAGGTGAGCCAATACCTACCCAAATTGCCAATCTACTCGAGGCACTGCCGTTTACCAGTGATGCTAAATCACACCCCCTACCAAACCCCATTCCCATCGACCAACACATCATACAACAACTAATAAGCCTGACGTTCCAGGGTACAGCTCCATTGACGAGGTGGGCGCGCACATGCGCAAGGAGCACTGCAGGGCGGAGGAGGAAGGGGAAGAGGGCCGGCTGCAGGACCTGCAGCAGCTGCGGCGCGCGCTGGGCGCCCGGGGGCGCGGGGGCGGAGCCCAGTGGCTGGACGAGGGCACGGGGGTCCTGATCAGCATAGCCAACAAGGACGGTATGTCCCTTTATATTACGTACTCATGTCGTATCAGTGATTGACACAGAGGAAGACCGAGGAAAATTTTGCATGATCGAGTGTTTCTAATGATTGAAAGCGGTCAGGTCAGGAGTGGGAATAATCTGCGGGTATGTGTGAATGTGGAAGAGGCGAAGATTGTTGTGAAGAAGAAGTTGGGCGTTATTCAAGGCGTCTCAGATAATGTGCCAAACATGGGTTGGGCGCTATCCAAGGCGTGTTAGACAATGTGCCAAACATGGGTTGGGCTCTAATCGAGGCGTCACAGACAATGTGCCAAACATGGGTTGGGCGCTATCCAAGGTGTCACGGATAATGTGGCAAACATGGGTTGGGCGCTATCCAAGGTGTCACAGACAATGTGCCAAACATGGGTTGGGCGCTATCCAAGGCTTCACAAACTGTGTGCCAACCGAAGATACAAAGTTAATTGATTCAGCGGTCACTTATTGGTAACTTTTGGTATTATCATTTCAGATGATGAAGACTCACTCCAAACATCAGAACACAAGGTAGGAGTTCAAAATATTGCTTTCTGATTCTAGACTACGATAAGCCAAAACTCATTTCAAGTGTGTCCAAATCTTTGTTCACAAATTATATTATAGTGTTGTGTCCTTTTATAGGGTTCTGATACTGAGGATTGCATATGGATAATTCAAGCGGAAACCGACTCACAGACTGAAGACCAGCCAGTTGTGACGGCTCGCAAGTTCCATTGTTACGACTGCAAGTTAGTACATTATCATCCAAGATTACAACTACACATTATCATCTGCTGTTAGACTCGCAAGCTAGTACATTATCATCAGCTGTAACAACTGCGAGCTAGTACATTATCATCAGCTGTAACAACTGCAAGCTAGTACATTATCATCTACTGTTACAACTGTATGTTAATACATTATTATCCGCTGTTACAACTGCAAGCTAGTACATTATCATCCGCTGTTACAACTGTAAGCTAGTACATTATCATCCACTGCTACAACTGCAAGCTAGTACATTATTATCCGCTGTTACAACTGTAAGCTAGTACATTATCATCCACTGCTACATCTGCAAGCTAGTACATTATCATCCGCTGTTACAACTGCAAGCTAGTACATTATCATCAGCTGTAACAACTGCAAGCTAGTACATTATCATCTACTGTTACAACTGTATGTTAATACATTATCATCCGCTGTTACATCTGAAAGCTAGTATATTATCATCTACTGTTACAAATGCATGTTAGTACATTATCATCTGCCGTTATAACTGTAAGCTAGTACATTATCATCCACTGTTACATCTGCAAGCTAGTACATTATCATCCGCTGTTACAACTGTAAGCTAGTACATTATCATCCACTGCTACATCTGCAAGCTAGTACATTATCATCCGCTGTTACAACTGTAAGCTAGTACATTATCATCCACTGTTACATCTGCAAGCTAGTACATTATCATCCGCTGTTACAACTGTAAGCTAGTACATTATCATCCACTGCTACATCTGCAAGCTAGTACATTATCATCCGCTGTTACAACTGTAAGCTAGTACATTATCATCCACTGTTACATCTGCAAGCTAGTACATTATCATCCGCTGTTACAACTGTAAGCTAGTACATTATCATCCACTCCTACATCTGCAAGCTAGTACATTATCATCCGCTGTTACAACTGTAAGCTAGTACATCATCGTCCACTGTTACAACTGTATGTTAATACATTATTATCCGCTGGTACAACTGTAAGCTAGTACATTATCATCCACTGTTACATCTGCAAGCTAGTACATTATCATCCGCTGTTACAACTGTAAGCTAGTACATTATCATCCACTGTTACATCTGCAAGCTAGTACATTATCATCCGCTGTTACAACTGTAAGCTAGTACATTATCATCCACTGTTACATCTGCAAGCTAGTACATTATCATCCGCTGTTACAACTGTAAGCTAGTACATTATCATCCACTGTTACATCTGCAAGCTAGTACATTATCATCCGCTGTTACAACTGTAAGCTAGTACATTATCATCCACTCCTACATCTGCAAGCTAGTACATTATCATCCGCTGTTACAACTGTAAGCTAGTACATCATCGTCCACTGTTACAACTGTATGTTAATACATTATTATCCGCTGTTACAACTGTAAGCTAGTACATTATCATCCGCTGTTACGACTGTAAGCTAGTAAATTATCATCCACTGTTACAACTGTATGTTAATACATTATCATCTGCCATTATAACTGCAAGCTAGTACTTTATCATCCGCTGTTACAACTGCAAGCTAATTCACTATCATCCGCTGTTACTACTGCAAGATGAATGTTCCAGGAGGCGCTACAGCTCAGCAGAGAGACTGGCAAGACATCACTGCGGCTACGGAAAAGGTGATTCCAACAAGGCCAGGAGAAGTTTGACCTCGGGACACAAGTATTCGTGTGACTCGTGTGGCAAGGTCTTCCCAACCAAAGTGCGTCTTCAGTTCCATCTGTGAGTACATCTTCTGCAATACTGAATCAACATTACACACACATACACATTAATTTATTTGCTAGATCTACACTAAATATGTTATACTAATCTTTATGTTTCTGTGGTTAGCTATAATTGGCTTGTTTAATGTATATCTTTCAATTGTTTTGTTTTACATATCGCTCACTCCTTTCAAGAACGTCATAAATAAAAAATCGTCAATTTTTAGTTGTGCATGTTTTCGAAATGCCCAAAAAATGTACTATATCCCAGCAAAAGCGGCATATTTTTAACATAATATTTACCCGCTACAGGGCAGAAAGTGTTGTTTTTGCATTTTAAAGAAAAGGTATTGTTTAATTATTTTTTTAAATATAATAAATATTTTTCAAATGGAGAAAAAACCTTCAGGTTTTACCTTAAAAGATCTGTTGCACAGTAAAAAGTTCAAAGAGTGGCTTGATATTTATTTTTAACACATTGTATTATATTTTTAAACTTTAAAAACGTTGTCCTGAAAAATCAAGTTTTTTGATTTATGACGTTCTTGAAAGGAGTGAGCGATATGTTGCTGTTGTAAACCCAAATAAAAAAATTTAAAAAAACAATCTTTCAACCCCGATCATGGTCTATCCACTTCTCAGGATATTACACTTTCCATTCCTCCGCATAACACATCCTTCTTCACTCATCGCCTTCTTTATACACCTCCAAGAAACATTAATATCTCCCATTCGACCCTGCCCTGAGCGTGCGATGCTCGTCTGCTTGCAGGCGCCACCTGCAGTGCTCGCTGGCGCTGGCGTGCCCGGCGTGCCCGGACGCCCGGTTCGGCGCTGAGGAGGAGCTGTACGATCACGTGCACTTTGCGCACGCGCGCGCCCGCCGCCACCGCTGCCCCCACCCCGGCTGCGAGAGGGACTTCCTGCTGCGGTCAGTGCCACGAGGGATAGGTACCTCGTACCGAGTGCCTAAATCCTTTTTACTTATGTCTTTATGTTACTATAATAATAATAATAAAACCCTTATCCGCACCCCAATGGTGCATAGGGCACTGCGTCATATAAACGCAGTGTTATCTTGATCGTTTACACATGAAGGAAAGGTGATCAGCCCTCCGCTTCAAGTACCAGTCCAGGGTAGTATTGAATAAATATTACAGTGAAAAAATCACTCATATTTATTCTTACCCCCCCTGGGAATCGAACCCGGGTCCTCCAGAACGGTAGCCGAGCGTGCTGACCATTTCACTACGGAGGCTTATGTTACTAATCTTTGTTAATCTTCTTCTCTTCTTCTTCTTCTTGGTGTAGGTCCTGTGGGCTGTTTTTAAGAGGCGCTTAGAGCAGTGTTCCGCAAAATTTTTGAGGTACCGTAGAACGGGGCTACTTGAACTTTGATGTGTTACTTGAGCCCAGTACAAAAAACAATTAATCTGTATTTGGTCTACAATAATGAACGTGTCGTGACAATACCTGTCAGGGAAACAATGAATCATGTCGATTCGGAAGAATGGAAGAATCTAGACTGGTGGGGGAATGACCCGAGCTGGATTCGGGCAAATCACTGTGTCTTCAAAATACCAACCCGAATTGTATTCGGGCAAATCAGACAAGGGGTTAAGATGTTTCCTGTGGTTTCAGGGCGTCCCTGAGCAGCCACCTGAAGTGCCACTCCGGGGAGCGGGCGCACGAGTGCGAGCAGTGCGGGAAGAGGTTCCTGGACCGCCAGACCCTGGCCGAGCACAAGGTCACCCATCTCAAGGTGAGACCCTACACAAGTACCATAGTGCACTTGGAAGACAGTCTGTGCCTCCGTGTCTGTATGTGCATACAGTCGCAAATGTAAAAGTAGTGGTAAATACAACACAGTCTGCGGTTGCTTGGGTTGTGTCCGATGCATGTTGGCACAGTCTGTGGTTGCTTGGGTAGTGTCCAATGCACGTTGGCACAGTCTGTGGTTGCTTGGGTAGTGTCCGATGCATGTTGGCACAGTCTGTGGTTGCTTGGGTTGTGTCCGATGCATGTTGGCGCAGTCTGTGGTTGCTTGGGTAGTGTCCGATGCATGTTGGCACAGTCTGTGGTTGCTTGGGTAGTGTCCAACGCATGTTGTCACAGTCTGTGGTTGCTTGGGTAGTGTCCAATGCAATATTTTCGAGTCAATTGTATATTTGCTATACCTGACTCGGGAGTTGAACCGAAGGTCTGGTCTCTTGTCGCAGGTGAAGCCGTTCCAGTGCCACATCTGCCTGAAGTTCCTGAACCGCGGGTCGCGCCTGCGCATGCACCTGCTCACGCACGGCTCCGAGCCCGTCGCGGCGCGCGTGCTGTCCTGCGGCGGCTGCCAGCGCGTCTTCCGGGACGCCGCCCACGCCGAGGTAACAGCTCGGGCGTGTGCAAGTGCTTGTGCCTTGTGCGCGAGTTGTGTGGTAACAGCCATAGATACCACATTTTGGCATCTCAACGTAGATGAAGAAGTGATATACGAAGATTTGCAGAATGGTCTGGAAAGGTGGAGAAGGGTTTTGTAGGATAATGGATTTAAACTGAGAAGAAACAGAGTATATCGTAGTCGTACAGGAGAAAGTGACAAAGTGCATTTTTTACAAAAACGTGATCATTGACTATTTGATATCTTACTAGCTTAATATTGCCCTGAAAAATAATCCAAAGAAATTCAAAGTTGAAAGTATAATATATTAACTTGTTAAAAATGACTAACTGCATTGATGGTTATTTTGTTGCCAAGCAAAAGTGACTTAAATGGCCCTCCTGAACATTTTACTGTTTGTAAGTTGGTCACTTTCTCCTGCTGTATACGATATGTACCTACCGTTCGAGAATAAAAATGCTGATGGTCAGTTAGTTATGAGTTAAATTTGTAAGGCGAATGTAATTGGAAAAAGCAGCAGAGGAAGACCGAGAAAAATATGGCGCGATCAGGTGTGCCAAACATTTGAAAGTGGTCAGGTTTAGGAGTCGAAATAATCGGCAGGTATGTATGAGGAGATGCATGAACGTGGAAGAGGCGAAGAATGTTTGCAAAGACAGAGTGGTGTGGCGTTCTATTCTCTCTGCCTGCCCCTGCGGGAAGCGGCGTGATGGTTAGTTAGTCAGTTAGTTAGATGGAAACATGTGCGAATGCAAAGTTGTGTCAAAATTTCAAGCAATCTGTGTATAATTTTTGGAGATTTGAAACTTTGAACAAATTAGCATTTAGAGCGTTTGAGCGCTCTTTGGCTCCAGAAAAATCGCACCGTCACACATAGTATTAATTTTACCCATATTATTTTTTGACATCTCATCAAAGATGAAGAAGAATATGGAAGTCTGGGCATTTACGGGGTCGACAACCTTCATAGGCCGGTTTAATCACTTTACACACGTGTAACATTCACTGATTCTACCCATTATTGATAACCGCACTACTCAAATTCTTGGAAGTTCTATATATATATATATATATATATATATATATGAACCAATTTATAAGCCTTGTTCTTGATTTACTAGAACTTCACTAGAGACATCTATTGGTGGGATGTAAAGAAGCTTTTTACTAAGCAGAATCTCTTATATTAATTCTTTGAAGAGATGTCAAAAAATAATACGAAAAATAACTCAAAGTGAACAAGTATTTGGACACACTCAAAATGTTGTAGACGGATGTGAATTTAACTTCACATTTGCTTGAAAATGCCATGACTAGGCGAAACAACTGTCACAATATAATTTTTATGTGGAAGTTCCTTGAAAATACTCCTATAATTGGAGATAATCCAGATTTGTGAACAAGTATTTGGACACACTCAAAATGTTGTAAATTTTACCTATCCCTATTTTTGTCCAGGAACACCTGGAAGAAACGGGAGACTGTCCGGACTTTGACGAGAACGACCCGGACGATCCCGACATATTTCCCGACAAACTGAACGACCAAGAGACGAATGGGGATGAGTCGTTCGCCGCAGAGGATCGGAAGTCGTCGCAAGACGCAGAGGGAGCCGCGAAGTTGTCACAGTTGACCGTACAGTCGAGGCGCTGGATCAAGTTGGTAGAGATCGACAGAGCGTACCGCTGTGAATACTGCGAAAAGTAACTAAAAACTTGTATTTGACCTTGAAAATTGATTTAATTACAATCTTATATATATTTATATATTTTCGTCCGCCTCCGTAGTGTAATGGTCAGCACGCTCGGCTACCGTTCTGGAGGTCCCGGGTTCGATTCCCAAGGGGGGTAAAATAAATATAAGTGATTTTTTCACTGTAATATTTATTCAATATTACCATGGACTGGTACCTGAAGCGGAGGGCTGATCACCTTTCCTTCATGTGTAAACGATTAAGATAACACTGCGTTAATATGACACAGCGCCCTATGCACCATTGGGGTGCGAATAAGGGTTTTATATATAAATTAAGGTAGCATTGAATACCATTGTTAGTTTAAGTAAATTTTTATTTTTTCCCTATACTTGGGGTCTGTGTACTCCGTCTAGTGTGTACTCTGCATGCCTCCTGAGAGCCCCCATCAAGCTTGCCTCTTTTACAAGGCATCAGGTTCGCGCCGCCCAGGACGACCACTGCTGACAATTCGTCGGCAGTTCTCGTCAGAACTTCGCGACGCGGATCTGACTTGGGAGGATGCGAGGGAGCTGGCAGCCGACAGAAAAGCCTGAAGACAGTTTGTGGACTCCATATGCTCCAACCTAGGGAGCGGATATGGTTTAATTTAAAAAAATTATACTTGGGGTCAGCACACAGGTGGTGCCAACTGAGATAGTTTTTACGGCGCATTTGGCACACAGTTAGTGTCAAATTAGTTATTGCCCACAGCGCAGTAGGTACTAATTTGGATAGTGTTTACGGCGCATTTAGGATACATTTTGTTCCAGCTAGGATAATTTAAGTTCCTTTTTCATTTAGCACATGATCGCTAGCTTTTTACTTTTTTACTTTGTCATTTTTTTATGTTTAAGTTTTAATTAAAAAAAATAATAATAAAAAATTGCTCACTGAGATTCAGGTATTTTTTTTTTTTTTTGTATTTAAATTAAGTTTTTTGTATTTTGTATTAACTAATTATACTTAGAAACCTATACCCTTATACCCTGTACTATGACTATTTATTTTGTGTACCCACACACAGGCCATGCCTTTGTGGGATCTTTTTTTGTATTCATTTTTATTTTTTATATAATATTTTTTGTTTTTGAATTTATGTAATGCAAAAGAATTTTAAATAAAGAAAAAAAAAAAAAAAAAAAAAAAATGCCCAACACGCGTTTTGTACACAAGTGCCAACTAAGAAAGCGCTCAGAGCACTTTTAGAAAACAACACCCAAAGCGTGTTTGGCACACAGTTTGTACCAACTAAGATAGTGCCCAAAGAATGTTTGGTAATTAGTTTGTGCCAACTAGGATAGTGTCCAAAGTATGCTTAGAACACAATTAGTGGCAACTAGGATAGTGCCCAAAGTGTGCTTAGAGTACAATTTGTGGTAACTAGGATAGTGTCCAAAGTGTGTTTAGAACACAATTTGTGGCAACTAGGATAGTGCCCAAAGTGTGCTTAGAGTACAATTTGTGGTAACTAGGATAGTGTCCAAAGTGTGTTTAGAACACAATTTGTGGAATGTTTGGTAATTAGTTTGTGCCGTACAGTGCCCAATGCCCGTTTGGTAGACGATTTATGCCAACTAGGATAGTACTTGAATCGTGTTTCTTATACAGTCTGTGCCAACTAAGATAACGCCCAAAGCGCGTTTGATATGCTATTTGTGACCAAAAAATTCCAAGAAGAAACGAAACTATCAACCTCCTTAGTTAAGTAATACCTTCCCATTCCACGCTTCAAGTATATGGTTATACATCACTCCAATATCACTGTCTTTCAGGCAAAGAGGCGTTCACTCTTTCCACACAAATTCAACTTTTGCTTAGACTTGTCGGTGATGGAAAACTATGTGTTTGTTTCCAGAGTGTATTGGAGACCGCAGTCTCTGGACGCCCATAGAAATGTTCACAAAGGGTTGATGAGTCCGTTTGTGTGTCACGTGTGTGGGGCGACCTTCTCCTCCTACTCGCGGTGAGTCCACATTACACATGTTTGCAAAGACAAATTGGTGTGGCGTTCTATTCTCTCTGGCCACCCCTGATGGATGAGAGATGGTTGAATTGTGAAATAAGGAAAAGAATGCAAGGCATTATGGATAAAATTAAGAAAGGTTTGTTGAGATGGTTTGGGCATGTGGATCGAGTGGGCAGAGAAAGGATAGTAAAACAAATTTATGAGGCAAATGTAGTTGAAACGGAAAAAGACCGAGGAAAATTTGGCGTGATAAGTGTTTTAAACACTCAGGCGTGGTCGAGTCAGAAGTTGAGAAAATGCATGAATGTGGAAGATACAAAGGTTGTTTGTAAAGACAGAGAGGTGTGGCGTACTTTTCTCTCTCTCTGCCTACGTCTGCGGAGAAGCATTAATCGGTGCCCGACCAGAGTGCCATAGACAAATGTACCGCGGACGAACGTGACATCACCACGGACGAGCATAACGTCACTGGGCGAAGCATTAATAGACTGACCACGAAGAATATCGCATCGGAGATTGATGGTTCCTCATTGGTTTCCAGATGTACCACGCACAAGACGACGCACGGGTTCTATCGCTCCAAGCACTCCACGCCTGTGACGGACACTTATCCAGTCGTGAGGCACTTCCTTTGTGAGGTAGGTTCCGCATTCCCGAGCCTATAGTTCCCCCCGAGCCTCGGCAATACTCTCTCCGAGCCTCGGCTATAGTTCCTCCCGAGCCTCGGCAATACTCTCTCCAAGCCTCGGCTATCGTCCCCCCCGAGCCTCGGAAAGTCTCCTTCAAGCCTCGGCAATACTCTCTCCAAGCCTCAGCTATAGTTCCCCCCGAGCCTCGGTTGTAGTCCCCCCAGAGCCTCGGTTACAGTCCCCTTCAGAATATATAAGTGAGATGTCAATAGTCGATTTGTAGAAATTAACATTATATGTTTGGCACGCGCTTTGTGCCAAACACTCGTTGGGCACAGGCCTAGTGCCAACTGCAGGAAAGACTAAAAATGACATTATTCATTACAGGTGTGCGGCAAATCCTACTTGCATTGGACGTATCTGCAGGTCCACAGGAGGCAGAAGCACTCGGACAACGTGCACATGTACCAGTGCCGGACTTGTGGTGACGAGTTTCCCAACAGGTGATTTAACTTCTTTAACTCACAACGTCAGGTTGTGAGTTAAAGAAACTAACTAACCATCATGGATATTGATCTGTTCCATGTGTCTGAAGGAGTTTTCTGAAGCGGGATTCTTCTACACCTTTAGCAATAGTTCTTGCATATATTTTATTTTAATGTATACGATTTAATTTATTTGTAGTTTGTAATGTATATATTAATTGAAATAAATAAATTGAATTGTAATTTAACTGAATCGAATGCCGCTCTCTGCAGAGGTAGGCGCAGAGAATAGAACACCACATCACTTTGTCTTTGCAAACAATCTATGCTTCTTCATCTTCTCATTATTTCCACTCCTGACCTGATTTTGCCCAAGTATTTGAAATACTCGATCGTGTCAGGTCTTCCTTTGCTCCTATTTCCGTCTACATTCACCTCATAAATTTGTCTTACTGCTCTTTCTTCACTCATTCGTTCCACATGCCCAAACCATCTCAACACACCTTCTTTGGTTGGATGGATAGCGCTTATCTCAGCCTTGCATTCTTTCCTTATATCACTGTTCCAACATCCAAAATACTTTGATTTGCCGCACATTTGTCTAAGAAATCGCATTTCGACTGCATTTAGTCTACTTTTTTGCAAACTACATGCTTCACTTCCATACATTAGAATTGACTCCACAGTATATGACTTTCACTGATAGGCTTGCATTTGCTATAACTGATTTCAGTGCACCATTCACCCTGTTCCCGGCGTTCACTCTCCTTTCCATCCCTAGAAAACATACTTCCCAATTAAAGGAAATCATCATCTACATACCTGTTATAAAATTTCCCCATTTACTATTTCACGGTGACATTACACATCCCTGTTTAACACCTGCAGAGATGACAAATATATGTAATTTATTATTTATTTTGGTTTGCAGTTGGGGAATCGCATACCACAGGAAGAAAGTACACGGACAACAGAACGGGTCAGCTCCCGCAGATGAAATTTCTCTTCCGCCAATAGAAAAGTATGTCCCGAAGGTCTATATTTGCGTCTAAACGTAATGCCACATTGGTCCTTTTGAAGTGTTCATTCAGTCTACTTCTTCTTTTGCTACATACATTATATTCCCGTTATTTCTATTCTTCTCCGTCTTATTCCTCATTACTGAGGGTTGTGACCCTTGTGGAAGCAATGACCCTTCTCCAGTTATCCCTTGCCTGCACTGCATGTAGATCTAACCACCGAGGTGCCTGCTGCTCCCTTAACTCCATCGGTCCATCGTGTGGGCATCTTCCTCTCCCTCTCTTCCCCTCCAGGCTACCCATCACAACCAGCCGTTCCAGGCTATCCTCGTAGCCACGCGCAAAGTGTCCAAAGAACTGGAGAATCCGTCGGGTACAGACACTGGCCAGAGTCAAGCCGTCCGAGTGTAGTTCCTGGCGAATGGACTCGTTGGAGCGTCTAGCTGTCCATGGAATTCGGAGCATGCGCCTCCAACACCACATTTTGACAGCGATTTTTCTCTTTCTGCTGCTTTTATGGTTCACGTTTCAGAAGCATAGAGAAAATGGAGTGATTTATCATACTATGAAGAAGAATATGAAAGTCTGGGCATTTGCGGGGCTTACAATCGTCATAGGCTGGTTAACTGATCACTTAACACACGTGTAACATTCACCAATTCTACCTATTATTGACAACCACACTACTCAAATTCTTGAAAGTTCTATACATATATACGATCCAATTTTGAAATATTGTACAAGAATCACTATAATTTTCACTAGTGACATCTATTGATGAGACAAAGAAGTCTTTTTATTTATCAGAATGTTATACGTGTGTAAATTGATCACTTAACCACTTAGCCTATGACGGTCGTAAGCCCTGTAAATGCTCAGACTCCCATATTTTTCTTCATCTATGTTGAGTTGTCCTATAATTTTGTCCGCCTCCGTAGTGTAATGGTTAGCACGCTCGGCTACCGTTCTGGAGGTCCCGGGTTCGATTCCCAAGGGGGGTATAATAAATATAAGTGATTTTTTCACTGTAATATTTATTCAATATTACCCTGGACTGGTACCTGAAGCGGAGGGCTGATCACCTTTCCTTCATGTTTAAACGATCAAGATAACACTGCATTTATATGACGCAGTGCCCTATGCACCATTGGGTGCGGATAAGGGTTTATTATTTTTATTTTTTATAATTGGAGATAATACGGATTTGTTAACAAGTATTTGGACACACTCAAAATATTGTTGAAAATGGAGTGGACCAAACCCATTTTCCTCTATGCTGCATCTATTTTATTTTATTTTTTCTTTATTTTAAATTCTTTTGCAATATACAAAACATGACATAAATTCAAATACAAAAAATATGAATAAAATATAAATACGAAAAAATATCCCACAAAGGCATGGCCTGTGTGTGCGTATACAATATAATTTAGTTCATAGTAAAGGCTATAAGGATATAATAATAAAATAAAACCCTTATCCGCACCCCAATGGTGCATAGGGCACTGCGTCATATAAACACAGTGTTATCTTGATCATTTACACACGAAGGAAAGGTGATCAGCCCTCCGCTTCAGGTAACAGTCCAGGGTTATATTGAATAAATATTACAGTGAAAAAATCACTCATATTTATTCTTACCCCCCCTGGGAATCGAACCCAGGACGTCCAGAACGGTAGCCGAGCGTGCTGACCATTACACTACAGAGGCGGACAGGATATAGGTATTATAAGTAGAACTAGAATAAAAATACTTGACCATCGATTATTTGTAATCTAGGTTCCAATATTCTTGTCCGGAGTGTGGAACTACCGTCAAAACCAAGGCCCAGCTGTTCCTGCACAGGAGGTCTGAACATCCTCCATCATCGTCAGCCAAACCAGGTAACTCTACTTTATAACTAACCAAATACCTCCTGCGTCCTTCTGTACTCCTGGTAGCTTCATGGAGTTTGTATGGAAGTAATGAGTGGAATATCAGAACGTATGTGTGTTATTGAATTGTATTGAAAGGTTGTATGTATCCAATAAGGAGTTGGCAAAAGAAGGATGAAAGTAGACTGAATGCAGTCGAAATGCGATCTCTCAGAAGAATGTGCGACAAAACGATGTATGATAGATGTGCGAATAGTGAAATAAGGAAGGAATGCAAAGCTGAGATAAGCATTATCGATAAAATTAAGAAAGGTGTGTTGAGATGGTTTGGACATGTAGAACGAATGAGTGAGGAAAGAACGATAAAACAAATTTATGAGGCGAATGTTAGTGGGAAAAGAAGCAGAGGAAGACCGAGAAAAACATGGCACGATCAGGTATGCCAAATACTTGAAAGTGGTCAGGTTAGGAGTCGTAACAATCGGCGGGTATGTATGAGGAGATGCATGAACGTGGAAGAGGCGAAGAATGTTTGCAAGGACAGAGTGGTGTGGCGCTCTATTCTCTCTGCCTACGCCTGCGGGGAAGCGGCGTGATGGTTAGTTAGTTAGTTATGTATGTGTGTAATTGAATTGTATTGAAAGGTTGTATGTATCCCTTCCTAGTACCTACTATAGTAAATAATAATAATCAACTAACTAACTAGCATAGGTACCAAATATCTCCTGCGCCGTTCTGTCCTCCTGGTAGCTTCATGGAGTTTGTATGGAAGGGATGTGTGGAATATCAGAACGTATGTATGTGTGTTATTGAATTGTATTGGAAGGTTGTATGTATCCCTTCCTAGTACTATAGTAAATAATAATAATCAACTAACTAACTAGCATGGGTACCAAATACCTCCTGCGCCGTTCTGTACTCCTGGTAGCTTCATGGAGTTTGTATGGAAGGGATGTGTGGAATATCAGAACGTATGTATGTGTGTTATTGAATTGTATTGGAAGGTTGTATGTATCCCTTCCTAGTACTATAGTAAATAATAATAATCAACTAACTAACTAGCATGGGTACCAAATACCTCCTGCGCCGTTCTGTACTCCTGGTAGCTTCACGCCATCAGTACCTTACATCCATTCATCAAACTAGGTTGATCTGGATGTTGTAGCTAACTAATCTACATACGGCTTATCCGCAGGGGTAGGCAGAGAGAATAGAACGCCACACCACTCTATCATTGCAAACATTCTTCGCCTGTTCCGCATACAGCCATCTCCTTATACTCGTACAAACCAATGATTCCAACAACTTTGGAGAATTTGAAATACCTGATCATGCCAAGTTTTCCTCTGCTTCTATTACCAACAACCACATTCGCCTCATAAATTTTGTTGTACTATCCTTTTTTTCTTTTTTGTCCGCCTCCGTAGCGTAATGGTCAGCACGCTCGGCTACCGTTCTGGACGTCCCGGGTTCGATTCCCAGGCAGGGATCAAATAAATATAAGTGATTTTTTCACTCAAATATTTATTCAATATTACCGTTGACTGGTACCTGAAGCGGAGGGCTGATCACCTTTCCTTCATGTGTTAACGATCAAGATAACACTGCGTTTATATGATGCAGTGCCCTATGCACCATGGGGTGCCGGTAAGGGTTTTGATGATCCTTTCTTCACTCACTCGTTCCACATGCCCAAACCATCTCAACACAAATTTCTTATTATTTTTTGACATCTCATCAAAGATGAAGAAGAATATGGAAGTCTGGGCATTTACGGGGCTTACGACCGTCATAGGCTGGTTTAAGTGATCACTTTACACACGTGTAACATTCACCAATTCTACCCATTATTGACAACCACACTATTCAAATTCTTGGAAGTTCTATATATATGAACCAATTTAGAAACCTTGTTCTCAATTCTCATGTGTGTGATTATAATCCAGGATTCGGATCTCACATACTAATATAATAGTTTCTGCTTAGTAAAAAGCTTCTTTACATCTCACCAATAGATGTCTCTAGTGAAGTTCTAGTGATTCAAGAACAAGGTTTCTAAATTGGTTCATATATATAGAACTTCCAAGAATTTGAATAGTGTGGTTGTCAATAATGGGTAGAATTGGTGAATGTTACACGTGTGTAAAGTGATCACTTAAACCAGCCTATGACGGTCGTAAGCCTCGTAAATGCCCAGACTTCCATATTCTTCTTCATCTTTGATGAGATGTCAAAAAATAATATGAAAATAACTCCTGTAATTGGAGATAATCCAGATTTTGTGAACAAGTATTTGGACACACTCAAAATGTTGTAAACAAATTTCTTAATTTGATGGATAATGCTTATATCAGCCTTGCATTCTTTCCTTATATTATTTACCATTGGAACTAAACATTGCATCCTTTTAATTAAAAGCAATATCAGTTAAGTGTTTTTACGTAGAAATTGATGCATGTGATTATGCATTCCAGGTCTGTTTGCTTGCGGAAAGTGTGACAAGCGATACACCACTAAGGTCGGGCTGAAAACGCACATGAGGTAAGTCTATCTCTACATGAGAGTACGGCTATTATCCTCGGCTCTACCCGACCCAGTTCCTCCAGGGTATGCTCGGCTACAATAGTTTAGAGACTAGAAGGAATGTGTATTTGATTACGCATTTTTATCCATTGTTGCGTGGTATGATCGATAATCCTGAAATTATCCAGAGCATTGGTCTGTATGTTCCCGATAGTTACCTAAGACAGCGTCGGCATAGATTGTTTCACATTCCTATACACAGGACCAACCTGCCGATGGTTATGCCTGTAAGAAGAGCTACCGCTATGTTGAACAATATCACATTGGATATTGATCTGTTCCATGTGTCCGAAGGAGTTTTACGAAGCGAGATTCTTCTACACATTTAACAAGAGTCTTCTTGCGTAATTTTTAATTTGTTTTTTTAATGTATACGCCTTAAATGTTTGTTTGTAATGTATATATTAATTATTGAATAAATTGAATTGAATTGAATCAAATAGTCAATGATCACGTTATTGTTGTACAATAATGTGATCATTGACTATTTGATATCTTACTAGCTTAATATTGCCCTGAAAATCTTTTTTGTGGTCTTCCGACGCCTCCTTTGGTCTCCCAAGGTCTCCATCGTATAATTCTTGGGATCCATCTTATGGGGTCCTGTCCGACGATCAAGATAACACTGCGTAAATACGATGCAGTGCCCTATGCACCATTGGGTGTGTCTGAGGGTTTGGAGAAATCCAAGATCGAATAATGTTTGCATTTGACTCCACACTCCCGATTTGTGCACCGTCTGGATGTGTGGGATGCTCCTTATGTTGCGTCGTACTGTTCCCTGATGGTTTCATTGTTCCCGGATGGGTTGGTGTTCCCGCAGGAGCCACGGAGAGGGGCGGAGGGGGGAGACGCTGCACCCGTGCCAGCAGTGCCACAAGACCTTCGTCCACGCCACCGGACTCAACACCCACACCAGGCAAGTATCTTAGGATTTACTTGTCACTGATCACTGCTCACTCACTCTATATTCTGTCTCTTACCACTCACTCTGTATCCTGTACCTTGTTACTCACTCGCATTTTCTGTCTTTACTCACTCACTCTATATTCTGTCTTTTGTCACTCATTCTATATTCTGTCCCTTGTTACTCACTCTCTATCCTGTCCCTTGTTATTCATTCTGTATTCTATCTCTTGTCACTGCTCATTGCTCATTCACTCACTCACTCTATATTCTGTCCTTTGTTACTCATTTTATATTCTGTCTCTTATCACTCGCTCTCTATCCTGTTCCTTGTTACTCACTCTGTGTCCTGTCCCTTGTCACTGTTCACTCACTCACTCTATATTCTGTAACCGGTCACTCACACTGAGTCCCTTCTCTTGTGCAGGCGCGTGCACATGCGCGAGGTGAACTACCGCTGCCAGCAGTGCCCCAAGGCCTTCTACAGCGCCAGCGACCTGCGCAGCCACGCGCGCCGCCACACCGGGGAGCGGCCCTACGCTTGCCACGCGTGCTCCCGCACCTTCCGCACGCACGGCATGCGCAATGAGCACTTGCGGTACGTGCAGACATCATCCTCACCCCCTCCTCCCCTACTCCTACTCCACCGCCCTCTCCCGGACTATGAGTTAGGTTTTTTCACATTTAATACAAATTATTTTTACACTTAATTTACACTATGGGTAGAATGGTAGTGAATGTTACACGTGTGGAAAGTTATCACTAAAACCAGCCTATGCCTTCTCTTATGGTAGAGAAAGTCCAAAAGAAGTTTTTGAGGTATCTCTACATGAGAGAGTACGGCTATTATCCTCGGCTCTACCCGACCCAGTTCCTCCAGGGTATGCTCGGCTACAATAGTTTAGAGACTAGAAGGAATGTGTATTTGATTACGCATTTTTATCGATTGTTGCGCGGTATAATGGATAATCCTGAAATTATCCGAAGCATTGGTCTGTATGTTCCCGATAGTTACCTAAGACAGCGTCGGCATAGATTGTTTCCCATTCCTATACACAGGACCAACCTGCCGATGGTTATGCCTGTAGGAAGAGCTACCGCTATGTTGAACAATATCACATTGGATATTGATCTGTTCCATGTGTCTGAAGGAGTTTTCCGAAGCGGGATTCTTCTACACCTTTAAGTCTTCATGCTTACTTTTACTTTTAATATATTAATTTATTAATTAAATTAAACCCTTATCCGCACCCCAATGGTGCATAGGGCACTGTGTCATATAAACGCAGTGTTATCTTGATCGTTTACACATGAAGGAAAGGTGATCAGGCCTCCGCTTCAGGTACCAGTCCATGGTAGTATTGAATAAATATCACTTATATTTATTTTACCCCCCTTGGGAATCGAACCCGGGACCTCCAGAACGGTAGCCGAGCGTGCTGACCATTACACTACGGAGGCGGACACACATTTAATACAAACTATTTTTACACTTAATTTACACCATGGGTAGAATGGTAGTGAATGTTACACATGTGGAAAGTTATCACCTAAACCAGCCTATGACAGTCATAAGCTCTGTAAATTCCCAGACTTCCATATTCTTCTTCATCTATGTTGAGATGTCAAAAATGTAAAAAGAAGTATATTATACATTAGTCTTTTTTTTAAAGTTAACCAGTTGAGTTCTTCTCTCTAATTTTTTCTACATTCTTTTATCTATTTTTTGTTAACACTATTTCCATAGCTTTATTTTGAAGAATCTCCAGTTAATTTAAACTTCCTTCGTCGGCCTAACATAATGCTGTGGGCTCTGTGCAGGATCCACACCGGGGAGAGGCCGTACGCGTGCTCGGCGTGCGGGCTGGCCTTCCGGCGCCCGTACGCGCTCAAGGCGCACCGCCTCGTGCACTCGGGCCAGCGCGCGCACGCGTGCGCCCTCTGCGCGCGCCGCTTCCGCCTGCGCGCCGAGCTCAACACGCACCTGCGACACACGCACGCCGTCGGTGAGTGGCTCCCGCCTTGTCGCCTCCCTACAGCGTCTCCCTGGACTGATCACTCTGCCTTCATAAAAAATAGGTTGAACCATGCGACACTATTGCTCATGGCGGACATCGTGCTTCTTTGCAGCTGATGTCACTTAGCATTTTCAATATTGTTGTTTTGTTGATTTTAATTATTTTCATTGCTCTTCAGTGCTGGGCTGATCACCCTGCCTTCATTAAAAAAAAAAAATTACCGCCATGGCAGCGCCATCTGTTGAACGTAACAACAGCGCACCCAATACGCAATAGCTGTCCATCATAAGTTGCTCTTGAGCTCCCAACAAGAGCAGACCTGCACTTGTTTCGTGAGCGTTGCCAGATGGTTTTTTAATGTTTCCAGCAAATAAATCTATAATATAATATAATAAAACCCTTATCCGCACCCAAATGGTGCATAGGGCACTGTCATATAAACGCAATGTTATCTTGATCGTTTATACATGAAGGAAAGGTGATCAGCCCTCCGCTTCAGGTACCAGTCCATGGTAATTTTGAATAAATATTACAGTGAAAAAATCACTAATATTTATTTTACCCCCCTTGGGAATCGAACCCGGAACCTCCAGAACGGTAGCCGGGCGTGCTGACCATTACACTACGGAGGCGGACAAAATTTTTACTTCATTTATAATTAATTAAGGGGATTAGCTATGGATTTCTGTATTCAAAATGGCTAATTTTTTATTGTGTAGTGACTACCCAACACCGGGACGCGCGTTTTATTTTAGCACCGGAAGGGAAAGGTTAAAATATGTAAAGTTTAAACCTTCATATCTCCCTTAGTTCCCTACAGATTTTAATAGGAATGCTACCGATAGTCTTGTGATTTTTCATATTAATTTATCAGCCAATAATTACAATTGATTGAAAATGATCCATTGATAAAAATGTGTTATCTTGATCACAAAAAAAACGAGTGTTTTTGCCTAGAATTTTCACTCATGAATTACATGAAATTATAGTAACTTTAAACATAAAGAGTAAATCCACTCACGAGTAGGCATAGGCTATGAAACTTATAAAGTTGAAGCCTGAGTAGGGACATGATAAACGGTGTTGAATAAGCCGTAGCTAGATTTCGTCCGCATCCGTAGTGTAATGGTCAGCATGCTCGGCTACCGTTCTGGAGGTTCCGGGTTCGATTCCCAGAAGGGTATAATAAATATAAGTGATTTTTTCACTCTAATATTTATTCAATATTACACTGGACTGGTACCTGAAGTGGAGGGCTGATCACCTTTCCTTCATGTGTAATCGATCGAGGTAACACTGCGTTTATATGAAGCAGCGCCCTATGCACCATTGGGGTGCGGTAAGGGATTTATTATTATTATTATTAGATTGAGAGAAGCAGAGTCACTTAAACGTTAGGTAATTTAAAAAAAATCACACAAAAAGGAACAATAATTAATATATTTTTTTATAGAACCGAATTCGTACACGGCCGAGCTCTGCGATCGGGCAGAAGGAGAGGGTGATCAGGGGATGGCCTTCAGCGCGCGGCCGGCGGAGCTGGCGCTGTCGGACGAGGAGCTGGCCGCGGGGGCGGAGGCCGGGGGGGCCCTCTTCACGGCCATGTTCGAGGACGCGCCTCCCATGGGCTTCGAGGCCATGGCGGGGGCCCCGGGCCGGGCGGACCTGGACGACGCGCAGCGCTTCCAGGACCTCTTCAGGCACCACTGATCCGGATCATGCCAATGTATCCATATATTGATTTGGCGTTTAATTTGTAGAACGCCATTTTTAATTTATGTATCAATTGTTAAATTAAACACAGATTTTTTGAGTTATAGTGTTTCTTTTATATATATCAAGTATGTATGTTTTCGAGGCATTTCGTGGACTTAACGTAGTCGAAAGATTTAGGGAGGCAGAGTGATTGGCCCTGCGCTCCCGAGGCCTGAACAGGTCGGCTCAACCTTGTTTCCCGCTTTGTCTGGCCTCTCTTCACCAACCTGCTCGGCATGGGAGACCCTTCTGGTAGTAAGACTGCCGCCATAGCCTGGTGAATCACTGAGGCACGCAAGCCCCCTCACCGCGACAAGGTGGGGATCAAGGAGGGGGTCTCTTTTACAAGGCATCAGGTTCCCGACCACTGCTGACAATTCGTCGGCAGTTCTCGTCAGAACTTCGGGACGCGGATCTGACTTGGGAGGATGCAAGGGAGCTGGCAGCCGACAGAAAAGCTTGGAGTTTGTGGACTCCGTATGCTCCACCTAGGGAGCGGATATGGTTATTATTATGTATGTTTAGCCCTTTCCAGTCCTATGTCGAATGTCATTTGACATTGACTTTATTCCGGTGAGTTCTATATCGAATGTCATTCGACATTTTTTTCTTCATCAGTTTACTGTTAAAATACAAGCAAACATATTTCTTTCTCACTCGTATTTAATGTGCGGTATACTGGGACGAGGATTCAATGATTTTCATAAACACTAGAATGTTTATAATGTTCACAACTTTCTACCTGAGAATGATACAAAAGGTTAGTTTTGGGGGCTGGCTCGGTACCGTCACTCGGATGTCCGGCTACCGGCATCAGTTACACTCGACCCGTGAGAAGCAGTGATGACGATTCCATCCACAATAGCCCCCGTGTATGGAAAAATGTTACGCTCAGCAAAAAATTCCTGGA
The DNA here is from genome assembly GCF_059751285.1 of Brachycentrus maculatus. Classification (NCBI taxonomy): domain Eukaryota; kingdom Metazoa; phylum Arthropoda; class Insecta; order Trichoptera; family Brachycentridae; genus Brachycentrus; species Brachycentrus maculatus. Next base: position 158,796 of record NW_028281806.1, read on the forward strand.
GGTAGGAAAGAGTAATAATAATAATAATAATAAATTTGGATAACTTATATAGCGCCATTTTCGTAAAAAAAATACGTCAAGGGCGCTTCACTGTGAATGAATTGGGCAAAATTTTATGGTGGAAATGATTTAGCAAACAAATGTGTTTTTAGTCTTTTTCTAAAGACCATCTCACTCTCACTATTTCTAACCATTGGTGGAAGAGCATTCCACGCCGTCGGTCCTGCAACAGCAAAGGCACGCTCGCCAAATTTAGTGCGTTGGTTGCGAGCCGGTAAGATCACTTTGCCCATTGCAATGGATGTTGTAGCCGATGGAAGCGTGAGACGTCTATCAACCAATTCATCTGGAATACACAGCTCCTTAAGATACTCTGGAGCCATATTGTGTATTGATCTATACATGAGTAGGCAGAGTTTATACTCAACCCTTTCGGGAAAGCGTAACCGGTGGAGTTTGTGAAGTAGTGGGGTGATGTGACTGAATTTAGAAATTCCGAAAATTAGTCTCGCTGCTGCATTTAACGCTGATTGCTTTAACACTCTCATAAATTAAAATTATTACACCTTGTTCCATATAAAGGCCAAATTATGAATTATCTTGAAAATTTAGAAATACAAAAAAACCTGAATTCTAATAACAATTTATTAAATAATATATTGTTTCAAAATTCTTCGCCATTGCTTTCTATTTTTCCTTTGTTTTCAAACTCCGTCCCTTGACTAACCCCTTCCCCTTACTTTCCCCTCTCCTTATTTATAGAAAAATTTTATATTTTATATTTTAGTTATTATACAGACCTGAATGATGGAAGTTTAACTTCTGAAACATGTAGTCTATAATAAAACTCAAGTGGTAAAAAACGAAGTGTTTTCTTTAATTATTGTAACACTGATTGCAGTCGAGTCATTTTATTGTTTGGTAGACCCGTGTATATACCGTTACAATAATCTACTCTCGATATTACAAACGCATTTATCAATTGACGGGCAGCATCAACTGGCAGATTCTTGCGAATGCTTTTAATTTGCCTTAGCTGATAAAAACATGTACTTGTTGTTTTGCTAATTTGAGTCTCAAGGGAGAGATCAGAATCTAAGAACACGCCGAGCAGTTTGACGGCCGGTGTAGTGGTACTCTTTAGATCGAGTGGTGTCGTGTTATCAATCAAATTCTGTCGTTTAGGTGTGGCCATCCAGAGATGTTCCGTTTTGGAGGAATGAAACCTGTTACATTTGCGTCACTTGCGAGAGAAAGCCCGGCCTTTGCATCGGTGACTGTTTTCACCGGTACCATACATTAGATGTCTACAAAATGTAATCATAAGAGACAAGATTGTATACATTCAAAATAAAAATTATTTTTTAACACAAGAAGTTTCACAATCTGGCGGTGTCAAAAGTCTGCGTCATCAGAGGGCACGTATGACTAGATGTATGGATGTGAAGGAGGCGAGGAGTGTATGTCAGGACATAGGAATGTGGCGTTCCATCCTCTCTGCCTACCCCTGCGGGGAAACGGCGTGATGGTAGTAGTAGGAGTAGTAGTAGAAGTTTTATTTAAAAAAAAACTTGGGATGTATTGTTTTACCCTGTAATGCTGTAAATCTATTGTGGACCTGATGGAATTTTTTCATTTTTTTTTATGGACCGGAAAGGGCTTTAGTCATAAAATATATTATATTTATAATATATCCTGTCTGTCTCCATAGTGTAATGGTCAGCACGCTCGGCTACCGTTCTGGAGGTCCCGGGTTCGATTCCCAAGGGGGGTAAAATAAATATAAGTGATTTTTTCACTGTCATATTTATTCAATATTACCCTGGACTGGTACCTGAAGCGGAGGGCTGATCACCTTTCCTTCATGTGAAAACGATCGAGATAACACTGCGTTTATATGACGCAGTGCCCCATGCACCATTGGGGTGCGGATAAGGGTTTTATTATTATTATTATATAATATATACAAACATAATATAAGAGGGCAACAGGTTGTTGCCGAAACTAGTTGGTTTTTTATAAAATTGTGGGTGGATCAAATAACAAAGTCTTTTTATTTCTCAAAATAAAATGATCAAAAGTATTTATTTCGAGTGAAATCATCCACTTGACGCAACGCCATAATTCAATTAATTTATTGATCTGGCTTTTAATTTGTAGAACTCCATTTTAATAATAATAATATAATAAAACCCTTATCCGCACCCCAATGGTGCATAGGGCACTGCTTCATATAAACGCAGTGTTATCTTGATCGTTTACAAACGAAGGAAAGGTGATCAGCCCTCCGCTTCAGGTACCAGTCCAGTGTAATATTGAGTAAATATTACAGTGAAAAAAGTCACTTATATTTATTTGACCCCCCCTGGGAATCGAGCCCGAGACCTCCAGAACGGTAGCCGAGCGTGCTGACCATTACACTACGGAGGCAGACTAGATTTTAGTTTATGTATTAATTTTTAAATCAAACACAGATTTTTTGAGTCTACTAAGTTGTATTTTATTGTTTATAAAAACACATACAAATTGATATTGTGACAGTTTTTTCGACTAGTTATGGCATTTTCAAACGAATCTGAATTTAATATTATTTTTTGACATCTCATCAAAGATGAAGACAAATATGGAAGTCTGGGCATTTAGGAGGCTGACGACCGTCATAGGCTGGTTCAAGTGACTTTACACACGTGTAACATTCACCAATTCTACCCATGATTGACAACCACACTACTCTTTTTTTTAAAATTACCTAACGTCCAAGTGACTCTGAAATCTAGCTACGGCTTATGCAACACCGTTTATCATGTCCCTACTCAGGCTTCAACTTTATAAGTTTCATAGCCTATGCCTACTTGTGAGTGGATTTACTCTTTATGTTTAGAGTTACTGTAATTTCATGTAATTCATGAGTGAAAATTCTAGGCAAAAACACTCGCGACACAACTCAAATTCTTGGAAGTTCTTTATATATGAACCAATTTAGAAACTTGTTCATGAATTACTAAAACTTCACTAGAGACATCTATTGGTGAGATGTAAAGAAGCTTTTTATTAAGTAGAATCTCTTATGTGAATTCTTTGATGAGATGTCAAAAAAAATATTAAAATAACTCCTATAATTGGAGATAATCCAGATTTGTGAACAAGTATTTGAACACTCTCAAAATGTTGTAAATGAACTTCACATTTGCTTGAAAATGCCATAACTAGGCGAAACAACTGTCACAATATAATTTTTATGTGTTTCCTTGCAATAAAATACAACTTAGTAGACTCGAAAAATCTGTGTATGATCATAAAGTCATATCAATTATACATAAAGCCATAATTCGATATTAAAAAATCGTTTCTATTTACCCCAAAGCACAAACGTCGTTTCTATTCACCCCAAAGCAGAAACGTCAGTATTCGGGGCAGAGTTCACCGCTACATATCGGCCGTGTGCAGCGCTCTTTATAAACGGATAGTGTGTTTTCATTGCCACGAGGAAGGCATTGCGCTTGCGTAATCCGTACTAATTAGTTATGTCATAAAAATATATATCAAAAAGTACAAAATGTTAGTACTAAGCACAGAATAAAAGCAAATAAAGGCATTTTACCTTTTGCTGGAGTGTTCTCTTTTTACCTTACCTGTATTGTTTGACATTTCATGAAAATGTAGGGTTGGCACTCCCAACATATAATTTATTTATTAAAAAAAAACATATTACATATATAAGTCATATTTATAATTTCCAGATAATTAATTTCTATTTCTCATTTTGATTTATTTCTTAATTCAATAAGTCTCACGACTTCATTTTTTTAAACATAATTTCTTTCTTCATAATACATCGATTTAATGAAAAACAAAATTTTTTCGTCATCTTAAAAGGACCCACTCTGCAGAGAAAGTCCGATATCAATTTTTGCACTCCCGCTAAGAAAGCACACTTTCCATTCCTCGCCATAACACATCATTCTTCAGTAATTCCTTCTCTGTCCAAGCGGCCAGACTATGGAATGAATTACCTCTCCGCGTAAACAAATGCACCTTCTCTTATAACTTTTAAGAAACGTCTGAGACATTACAATCTATCATTAGTATCCTAACTGTCCATCAAGCCTCCTCCCTTAGTTTTTCCCTCTACCTTCTTCCCTAAACTCCCTTTTTCCTTTGCCCTCCTTATTATCATGTTTGAAATTAATGTATTTTTAAATTTTAATTTGTAATTTATGTTTGTTTTTAATGCTCAAGTACTATCTACCCTCTGATTGCAAACAGCTGTAAATATATGGTATCAAACGTTTTTATCAATATCACTAGTCTGTTTTTGGTTGGCGGCTGGAAGATATTGCTTTTTAGCAATAAGCCCGCCAATGTACTTTTTTATTTTCTGTACATGAAGTTTAAATAAATAAATAAAATGTGTTGATAAATGTTTAAAAAAAAACTTAAGTTAAGGTGACAACCTTGTTTTGGCGAGTGAACCCGTCTACTTCCCACGAGTCGATTACCTCTACTCGCGATATTTCGTGATTCGTGACGCGAATTGAACTAGTGTTCCGTGTCGCCATGTGCTCGCATTAATTAATTTTAAATATAAAAAAAACAACAACGAATCCTACACACTTATCTCAGATATATCAATCAAACCGCCGGCGTAAAAGTCCGACGGCGAAATTCTAAATTTACGCGAAAAACCCCAGTCAAAATTTGACAGCTGTCATCACTACCTACGAAAGATGACAATAGAATTGTAAAATGTGTTTTGTTGCTTTGAATTGAAAAATTTAAGTGCGTTTCGACGCGTTTTGATGTCCGAGATGGGTTTACGCGGTTGCACTTAGCGGCTGAAGTGGAATTCCTTCAAATATGACTACAAAAGAACTGTATACAAAGGTTCGTTCGTTTAGTTTCTATTTTTTTTTCACACGCTCTCTTTAGCCTCAGAGGCTTATATTTTCCTTTTTTTTCATGTATTTTTCTGCTAAAAAGGCGTCGCTTGCACGTCTGCCTGATTTAAAACTGCAATTATGCAATTATTGACACCTCAGTACAAGTATTTTCCCTTCGATTTCAAATATCTTTCTTAATCCTTAAGTCCTAACTCCACCGGCGCATCGATAACACACCGAGTTTATTTATTTTTTGAACGGCTAATGCCTTTAACATAATACAAATATTAAAAAAAAACTAACTAACCATCACGCCGCTTCCCCGCAGGGGTAGGCAGAGAGAATAGAGCGCCACACCACTCTGTCCTTGCAAACATTCTTCGCCCCTTCCACGTTCATGCATCTCCTCATACATACCCGCCGATTGTTACAACTCCTAACCTGACCACTTTCAAGTATTTGGCATACCTGATCGTGCCATGTTTTTCTCGGTCTTCCTCTGCTTCTTTTCCCGCTAACATTCGCCTCATAAATTTGTTTTACCGTTCTTTCCTCACTCATTCGTTCTACACGTCCAAACCATCTCAACACACCTTTCTTAATGTTATCGATAATGCTTATCTCAGCTTTGCATTCCTTCCTTATTTCACTATTCGCACATCTATCATACATCGTTTTGTCGCACATTCTTCTGAGAGATCGCATTTCGACTGCATTCAGTCTACTTTCATCCTTCTTTTGCCAACTCTATGTTTCACTTCCATACATCAGAGTTGGAACCAGGACTCCGTTGGTCACTGCCAGTTTAGCTTCCGCTGATAGGTTTTTATTTGCTAAAACTGATTTCAGTGCACCATTCACTTTGTTCCCAGCATTCACTCTCCTTTCTAAGTCTATTTTAGAAATATACAGTATCTAATATAAAAATACACTAATAAAGAAACAAAAAGTCTTAAACATAAAATAATAATAAAATAACAAATATTTAGCACTGGTAAATACACATCTCCTTCACACACCATCAGCGAGCAGCGAGAGAGAGTGAAACACAGCGTTTACATTTATCCATTATAACATGGAGAAGAAATGCTGAGAAAGTACACACTTCAAGGTGAAATTTATGCTGAAATTCTCAAAGATTTTGAAGCAAAAGTCAATATTAGAGAGAAATAGTCTATTTTGCAAAGAATGTAAGGCTGAGATAAGCATTATCGATAAAATTAAGAAAGGTGTGTTGAGATGGTTTGGACACGTGGAGCGTATGAGTGAAGAAAGAACGGTTAAACAAATTAAAAATATTTTATTTGTATGAAATCACAATTTTTACATATTATGAACGTTAGTTTTATTTATTGTTTCGGCATTAACTTTGTGGCAAGACATGTTACAATGATTGAAGAAAACACTTGTTTATGTACCACTTATTTTAACCAGTAACCAGCGCATCGAAAGGGTCGAGAGTTTCAAGTACTTGGGGGTGTACGCGACTGAAAATGGCAGCCTTCAAAAGGAACTGGGAGTGCGATTAGGACTCACACAGTCCGCATTTAACAGTATGAAGGCTGTCTGGAGATCGGATTTATACTCGGTGAAGACCAAATGCCGCCTATACAATGCCTGCATTGCTCCTGTTCTCTTATACGGCTGTGAAACATGGCACCTTACAAGGGCCCAGAGCAGCCGTGTACTAAGCTTTGAGAACAGGTGTTTGCGGAGAATCTTAGGCGTGCGGTGGTTTGACTTTGTGAGGAATGAAGAGATAAGGCGTAGGACGCAGCAAATCTTGGTCACAACTGTCGTCAAGAAAAGGCGATTCAGTTGGCTCGGCCATGTACTCCGCATGCCCCCTGAGAGCCTTAATCAAGCTTGCCTCTTTTACAAGGCATCAGGTTCGCGCCGCCCGGGACGACCACTGCTGACAATTCGTCGGCAGTTCTCGTCAGAACTTCGGGACGCGGATCTGACTTGGGAGAATGCGAGGGAGCTGGCAGCCGACAGAAAAGCCTGGAGACAGTTTGTGGACTCCGTATGCTCCACCTAGGGAGCGGATAAAGTTATTACTTACTTATTTTAGTTATTATTCAGACCTGACGATGGGAGCTTAGCTTCCGAAACTAGTGGTCTTTAATATAGTATAAACTCAAGTGGTATAAAAACAGGTGTTACCTTAATCATTGTGGCTAGTTAGTTTGGTTGAAAAATAAGCTGGCATTTACTTCTGAATCACCAAACGTGAATAATTGTTTCATGAGTAATGAGTCTTATCTTGAAAATGAATTCCGGCTGTATGCAGGAATTGATAAGGTCCGTTTGTTAAGGTTTATTTAAAAAATATATAAATTAAACTATGTATGGAAAAGATAAATAAACATACGATTGTCTAAACTATCTAGCTAACCATCGCATAGCTTCTGCGGGGGCAAGCATAGAGAATAGAACGCCACACCGCCCTGTCTTTGCAAACATTCTTCAGCTCTTTCACATTTTCATGCCTGCTCATTATAACGACTCCTGACCTGGCCAGTATTTTAAATACAACATTTTGAGTGTGTCCAAATACTTGTTCACAAAATCTGGATTATCTCCAATTACAGGAGTTATTTTCTTATTAATTTTTGACATCTCATCAAAGGCGAAGAAGAATATGGAAGTCTTGGTATTTACGGGGCTGACGACCGTCATAGGCTGGTTCAAGTGATCACTTTACACACATGTCCGCCTCCGTAGTGTAATGGTCACCATGGTCGGCTACCGTTCTGGAGGTCCCGGGTTCGATTCCCAGGGGGGTTCAATAAATATAAGTGATTTTTTCACTCTAATATTTATTCAATATTACACTGGACTGGTACCTGAAGCGGAGGGCTGATCACCTTTCCTTCATGTGTAATCGATCGAGATAACACTGCCTTTATATGAAGCAGTGCCCTATGCACCATTGGGGTGCGGAAAGGGATTATTATAATTTTATAACATTCACCAATTCTACCCATTATTGACAACCACACTACTCAAATTCTTTGAAGTTCTATATATATGAACCAATTTAGAAACCTTGTTCTTGAATCACTAGAACTTCACTAGAGACATCTATTGGTGAGATGTAAAGAAGCTTTTTACTAAGCAGAAACTCTTATATTAGTATGCGAGGTCCGAATCCTGGATTATAATCACACACATGAGAAACGCCAGAAAATACCATTTTCATTTTTATTATTTAAGCTTATAATTTGACCAGACAATTTATTTACAACATTTTGAGTGTGTCCAAATACTTGTTCACAAAATCTGGATTATCTTCAATTACAGGTGTTATTTTCATATTAATTTTTGACATCTCATCAAAGATGAAGAAGAATATGGGAAGTCTGGGTATTTACTGATCACTTAAACCAGCCTATGACGGACTATTTCCGTCTACATTCTTTCCTCGCTCATTTGTTCCACATGCCCAAACCATCTCAGCACACCTTCCTTAGTTTGATGGATATTGCTCATCTCCATTGGAACAACTACCATACATGGTTTTGCCGCACTGAGAGATCGCATTCCGACTGCATCCAGTCAACTTTCATCTTTCTGTTGCCAACTCCATGCTTTATATTTTATATTATCGTCCTATTGTGGCAGGGGGCGCGGGTATGGGTGCCGAGCGCGGAGTCGGTGTGGGAGGGCGCGGAGCTGGAGGCGGACTGGGAGGAGGGCGCGCCGCTGCGCGTGCGCCTGGAGTCGGGCGGCACGACGCTCGTGCCCGCGCCGCCCGACGCGCTGCCGCCGCTGCGCAATCCGCGCATCCTCATCGGCGAGAACGACCTCACCTCGCTCTCCTACCTGCACGAGCCGGCCGTGCTGCACAATCTGCGCGTCAGGTGAGGTCTACTCAATCTGTGAGTGGGAGGAGACTTACTCCATCTGCGAGTGGGATGGGACTAACTCTGTTAGTAACTCAATCTGCAGGTGAGATGAGGCTTACTCTGTTAGTTACTCAATCTGCGAGTGGGAGGAGACTTACTCCATCTGCGAGTGGGATGGGACCAACTCTCTTAGTTACTCACTGTTAGTTAGAGATGAGACTTACACTGTTAGTTTCCCAATCTATGAGTAGGGTAATACTAACTCTGTTAGTACCTCAATCTGCAGGTGAAATGAGGCTTACTCTGTTAGTTACTCGATCTGCGAGTGGGATGAGACCAACTCTCTTAGTTACTCACTGTTAGAGATGAGACTTACACTGTTAGTTGCTCAATCTATGAGTGGGGTAAGACTATCTCTGTTAGCTAATCAACGCATGCAAGACTTACTCTATTGTGTGTTTAATCCCTGGAGTCAGACAAGAATCTCTTCAGAAGATTTACTTAATTTTTATATTTAATTTTTACTTAGTATATATTACTTTTTCTTAAAATATATTGTGATATGTGTTTCGACTCATTCCGCATCAATTTGAAACACCCTATTTACTCTCTCTGTAGATTTACTCTCTTTAGTGCTAAACCCACAAGTCAAAGGAGACTTCAATCTACGAGTGAGATTAGACTAACTCTGTCTGTTACTCAATCTGTGAGTGTGATGATACTCTCTTGATTTCTCAATCTGCGATTGAGATGAGACTAACTCTCTTAAGCACTCACCCACGAGTCAAATGAGACTTATCTTGACAAACCTCAAACAAGTAATTCAAACAAAGTTTTTTCTCTATTTTCAAATACACCTAACTCCACATTCAACTGGTTTTTTTCGCATAATTTTTCGGTATTTGTTTTATTACACAATTTTCGAATATCACAAACAATTGTCATATTGTCATTTCCAATGAATTGTTTAAACAAAACAAGAATGCAATATTCAGCTGTGTTTGTTATATTTTGTAAATATGTCTGTGGATTCTTTTGATGACGGATCTGCAGCTTCGCAATTCCTGCAAGATGCAGGAGAACGCCTGCAGAGGCCTGTGTGACGAAATCAACGGACTGACTGGCAGTTACAGCCCTCCTCTGCAGGGGTGGGCAGAGAGGATAGAACGCCACACCGCTCCGTATTTGGAAATATTCTTTGCCTCTTCTCCCGCCTTCCCGCTCTTGTCCAACCCTCGGTCGTGCATTGGGCACTGCGTCATATCGATGCGCTGTTGTCTCGATCTTTACTTGCGTGTAGGCGAGGCCTTTATGTATTTCATGATCAAGATAACACTGCTTCCAATACGGTGCAATGCTCTATGCATCGTTGAGGGCGGATAAGGGTTAGAAAAAAATATAGACATTTTTGGTGCTTTGGTTCATATTGCTACCTCGATAAACTTCTTCGTCTATGTCTAGACATCAATGAAGTATTGAGTCAAAAATAAATTATGTTCGTGACGAGTGCATATAAGTATCTTTGGTGCATAGGGCACTGCAGATCAGTGCGCTATTCCTTGACAATATTCACATTCCGATAAACTTCTTCGTCTATGTGAGGGATCAATGAAATATTGCGCCAAGTATTCTTGTTCATGAGTATAGTATTCCTTGCCCATATTCGCACTCTGATAAACTTCTTCGTCTATGTCGAGACATCAATGAAATATTGTGTCAAACATCATTTATGTTGGAAATGAGTATACTATTCCTTAATCATAATCCTACCTCGATAAACTTCTTCGTCTATGTTGAGACATAAATGAAATTGTGACTTGAAAATAAATTGCGCTAATGGATGTTGATAAAGATTGTACATAACCCCACCCCATTAAACTTCTTTGTCTTTGTTGAGACAAAAATGAAATATTGAGTCAAACATCATTTATGTTCATAATGAGTATACTATTCCATAAGCACATTTTTTTTTTTTTTTTTACCTCGATAAACTTCTTCGTCTATGTCTAGACATCAATTAAATATTTGGTCACATATCATTTATATTTATAATGAAAATATAAATGATCCTCGAGCACATTCTCACCTCTGTAAACTTCTTCGTCTATTTGTAGACATCAATGAAATATTGTGTTGAAATCAATTATGTTGATAACGAGCGCATATAATCATCTTTGGTGCATAGGGCACTGCGGATCAGTGCGCTATGCCTCGACCATATTCCCACTCCAATAAACTTCTTTGTCTATGTCGAGACATCAATGAAACAATCGGTCAAACATCATTTACGTTCATAATGAGAATATTATTCCACGAGCACATTCCTGTCTTGATAAACTTCTTCGTCTTTGTTAAGATATTAATGTTACCTTGTAACATTTGATTTTGCAGATTTTGTGATCTGAACGCCATCTACACGTACTGCGGCATCGTCCTGGTAGCCATAAACCCGTACGACGAACTTCCCATATATGGTAAGCCGACTTCCCGACACGTGTGTAATGTGATCACTCGACCAGCCTAAGACAGGTCAAAATCCTTTTAAATATCCATATTCCACTCTGTGTAATACTACTTAAACAGTTCACTTTGTGTAATTCCACTTACACAGTTCACTTTGTGTAATACGACTTACACAGTTCACTTGATATATTACCACTTACACAGTTCACTTTGTGTAATACCACTTACAAGGTTCACTTTGTGTAGTGCCACTTATACAGTTCTCTTTGTGTAATACCGTTTACACACTTCACTTTGTGTAATGCCACTTATACAGTTCACTATGTGTAATACCAATTACACAGTCCACTTTGTGTAATACCACTTACATACCATAGTTCACTTTGTGTAATACCACTTACAAGGTTCACTTTGTGTAGTGCCACTTATACAGTTCTCTTTGTGTAATACCGTTTACACAGTTCACTTTGTGTAATGCCACTTATACAGTTCACTATGTGTAATACCAATTACACAGTCCACTTTGTGTAATACCACTTACATACCATAGTTCACTTTGTGTAATGCCACTCATACAGTTCACTTTGTGTAATACCATTTACACAGTTCACTTTATGTAACACCACTTACACAGTTCAATGTGTTCTTGTAATACCACTTAAAAACTCTACTTTGTGTCGGGTTGTGGTCCCGTGGTTAGTTTCTCGGTTTGAACTCACTCTACCACAACTTAATACCTATGTATTTCTAATAATGAGCCGCTTAGGCTCACAGAAATAGTATTTTTGTAAATAATAAAAAAAAAATACATTTTGAGTGCGTCCAAATCTGTATTACCTCCAATTATAGGACAACTCAACATAGATGAAGAAGAATATGGGAGTCTGAGCATTTACGGGGCTTACGACCGTCATAGGCTAGTTAAATCACTTTACACACGTGTAACATTCTCTGCTCCTTTTTCCAATTACATTCGCCTCGTAAATTTGTTTCACCGTTCTTTCCTCACTCATTCGTTCCACGTGTCCAAACCATCTCAACACACCTTTCTTAATTTTATCGGTAACGCTTGTCTCAGCTTTGCATTCCTTCCTTATTTCACTATTCGAACATCTGATTAAGAATACCATATGCCAACTATATATATTCACTGAAGTTCCATTTTTTTTAAAAAGAGAAATATTTGTGTTTTTATTATTTACTTAATAGGTATCAAATTGTGGTAAAGTGCGTTCGAACCCAGAAACTCTGGCTTAAGAGTCCGCGACACTAACCACAGGACCACAACCCGACACAAAGTAGAGTTTTTAAGTGGTATGACAAGAACACGTTGAACTGTGTAAGTGGTGTTACACAAAGTGAACTGTGTAAATGGTATTACACAAAGTGAACTGTATAAGTGGCATTACACAAAGTGAACTATGGTATGTAAGTGGTATTACACAAAGTAAACTGTGTAATTGGTATTACACATAGTGAACTGTGTAAGTGTTTTGTCATACAGTAAAAAATTTAATATATAAATAAATAATTAAGCATGGATATGTTCTATTATTTCGGGAAATAAAAACACTTTGTGTTTTGATCCACTCACATTTTTATTAACCAACTAGTTTCGGCAACAACCTGTTGCTTTCTTCAGGGTTTAATTTGAACCCTGAAGAGGGCAACAGGCTGTTGCCGAAACTAGTTGGTTAATAAAAATGTAAGTGGATCAGAACACAAAGTCTTTTTATTTCTCGAAATAATATATCAATATGATCCATAAAGTAAATGCTTTCAATATTCAAAACATGCATATTTTCTGACACGGTTTTCGTCTGCCCGCAGGCGAGGAGACGATCCTGGCGTACCGCGGGCAGGCCATGGGCGACCTGGACCCGCACATCTTCGCCGTGGCTGAAGAGGCGTACACCAAGCTGGAGAGAGAGCACCGCGACCAGAGCATCATAGGTCAGTCTGTCCCTGTCGGATTTACATAAATTGTATAATATTGGAAATATGCGAGATGGAAGATGTCGTTAGGTGGGGAAGGCAACAAAGGAGACAATGGTATGCGCGTGTGAGGATAATGGAACCATCCAGACTCCCCCACATCGCACTGCACGGCCAACCCCATGGTAGACGACTCCCGGGCAGACCACCGAAGAGATGGGTCGATAGCTGGGAATCGACGTCGCAGGAGGCTAATCCCTCTTAAAAACAGCCCGTAAGGCCTATAATAATAAGAAGAAGAAGAAGAAGAAGTATAAAATTGTTGGGTAATATATCCAAAATAAAACAAGGTTTGTTGGATTGAATTCTACATTTATTTATGTATATCGCTCACCCCTTTCAAGAACGTCATAAATCAAAAATCGTCAATTTTGAGTTGTGCATGTTTTCGTAATGCCCAGAAAATGTACTATATCCCAGCAAAAGCGGCATATTTTTAACTTAATATTTACCCGCTACAGGGCAGAAAGTGCTATTTTTGCATTTTGAAGAAAAGGTATTGTTTAATTATTTTTTTAAATATAATAAATATTTTTCAAATGGAGAAAAACCTTCAGGTTTTACCTAAAAAGATCTGTTGCACAGTAAAAAGTTCAATAAGTGGCTTGATATTTATTTTTAATACATTGTGTTATATTTTTAAACATTAAAAACGTTCTCCTGAAAAATCAAGTTTTTTGATTTATGACGTTCTTGAAAGGAGTGAGCGATATGTTAATGCGTGACGCATTTCGTCTTATTAAGACATTATCAAACACCATGAGTGTTGAATTGGAAAAAAAAATTATGTCCTCTGCTCCACATACTGTTGTAATAGATACGAGTGACAAAAATGTAAGCTTGGAATTTAAATAAATAATACTTATGATGAAAAAAATGTGGAATAACATCCGACATGGGACCTAAAAGGAGACAATCGATGTCGAATGAGATTCCACATTGGACTAGTAAGGGTTAAAAGTGCTAATATAAACAACAAATATTTGATTTTAGCAGAAGACAATAAATTAAAAAGATCCTTCTTGGAATTGGATTTGTTTGGCTCTGGTCTGATGTGCATTTGTGTATTTCAGTGAGCGGTCTCTTCTGATGTGCATTTGTGTATTTCAATGAGAGGCTCCTTCTGACGTGCATTTGTGTGTTTCAGTGAGTGGCTCTGGTCTGGCGAGTGTGTGCATTCCAGTGAGGGGTCTCTCCTGATGTGCGTTTGTGTGTTTCAGTGGGCGGCTCTGGTCTGGCGAGTGTGTGCATTCCAGCGAGGGGTCTCTCCTGACGTGCGTTTGTGTGTTTCAGTGGGCAGCTCTGGTCTGGCGAGTGTGTGCATTCCAGTGAGGGGTCTCTCCTGACGTGCGTTTGTGTGTTTCAGTGAGCGGGGAGAGCGGCGCGGGCAAGACGGTGTCGGCCAAGTACGCCATGCGCTACTTCGCCACCGTCGGGGGCAGCTCCTCGGAGACGCAGGTGGAGCGCAAGGTGCTCGCCTCCAGCCCCATCATGGAGGTACGCCCCCCACACTCCGCACCCACACGTCTAGTGTAGACGTATGCGTGCGGAGGCAGCTGGCTATATAGTAGACTCTTGACACAACCAGATTTCATACTCTGGTTGATTTGGTTGTTCCGAGATGTTTTGGCCGTCCTTCCATTTACATTATTTTTTGATATCTCATCAAAAATGAAGAAGAATATGGAAGTCTGGGCATTTACGGGGCTGACGACCGTCATAGGCTGGTTTAAGTGATCACTTTACACACGTGTAACATTCACCAATTCTACCCATTATTGACAACCACACAACTCAAATTCTCGGAAGTTCTATATACATGAACCAATTTAGAAACCTTGTTCTTGTATCACTAGAACTTCACTAGAGACATCTATTGGTGAGATGTAAAGAAGCTTTTTATTGAGCAGAAACTCTTATATTAGTATGTGAGATCCGAATCCTGGATTATATTCACACACATGAGAAACGCCAGAAAATACCATTTTCATTTTTATTATTTAAGCTTATTTGATTGTTGAAAATTTAATTTATGAATTTGAATGTATTTGAACTTGAATTAATAAATTTGAAAGACTAATTGAATTAATTTAATTTGAATTTATATGAAATAAATTATTTCTTGAATGTTTTTCGCAAATACTTTGTGGAAGTTTTTGGTAAGGGAATGTATGCAACTATGTAACTATGAGTATTTTAATGTTTTAGAATTACATAAACCCTGATGATGACAAGGTTCTTGTCAAAACCGGTTGGTTAAAGTTTACTAATAATAAAAAAGATTAGTTAAAACAAAGTTGTTTAATTTTATAAAGTTAAATAAATAAATTTACTCAAATATAAATTTGAATATTAATTGATTTAAACGTGAATTAATTCAATAATTAAAACATGAGTCAATGAATTTAATTTGAACTTGCATAAATTTAGACCGAGAAAACCTTGGCACGATCAAGTATGCCAAATACTTGAAAGTGGTCAGGTTAGGAGTCAAAACAATCAGCGGGTATGTATGAGGAGATGCATGAACGTGGAAGAGGCGAAGAATGTTTGCAAGGACAGAGTGGTGTGGCGTTCTATTCTCCCTGCCTACCCCTGCGGGGAAGCGGAGTGATGGTCAGTTAGTTAGTTAAATGTGTGTGTTTATCATCCCCAGGCCGTGGGCAATGCCAAGACGACGCGCAACGACAACAGCTCCCGCTTCGGCAAGTTCATCGAGCTCCACCTCGGCCGCGACTTCCACATCGTGGGCGCCTCCATGCGCACCTACCTGCTGGAGAAGTCGCGCGTGGTCTTCCAGGCGCGCGGCGAGCGCAACTACCACGTCTTCTACCAGCTCTGCGCCGTGCGCGACTCCATGCCGCACCTCATGCTGGGTGAGTGCCCGCGACTCCTCACTCGGCCTTCTCCTTGTGTCCAGTATTGAAGAGAATACTGTCCCTCCCTCTTGGACTTGCACAGTTCTCTGTTGGAGGAGACTTTCTTCCAGTGTACGGCTGTCCAAACTCAAAACACAGTAAGGGACATTTTTTTTTTAAGTGCGTTTTTTTGCATTTTTGGACTAAGTAGATTCTACTTAGTCCAAAAACGCTAAAAAAACGTACTACAAAAAAATGTCCCTTACTGTGTTTTAAGTTTGGACAGCCGTGTAGGCCCGCCACTTTCCTAATGCCAGCGGACCATCTTGTCTGCGGCCTACCCACGCTTCTAGGCCTACAGTCGAGCGCCTGCTTCGTCCATCTATCCTCAGACATACGAGCTATATGACCTTCTTTTTCAGCCTTTTTCTTGTGTCCAGTGTTGAACTAGCTCCTCCCTTTTGGACTTGCACAGTTATCTGTTGGACGTGACTCTCTTCCAGTGCAGGCCCACCACTCTCCTAATGCCATCAGACCATCTTATGGTAGAGAAAGTCCAAATGAAGTTTCTAAGTTATCTCTATATGAGAGAGTACGGGTGTTATCCTCGGCTCTACCCGACCCAGTTCCTCCAGGGTATGCTCGGCTACTATTGTTTAGACACTGGAAGAAATGTGTATTTGATTAGGCATTTTTATCCATTGTTGCGCTATGATCAATAATCCTGAAATCATCCGGAGCATCGGTCTGTATGTAACGAGCCAGGAGGCGTTCCAGTACCTGTCGGGAATGTTACTATGCTATGCTATGGCATGTGTTGGCAGAGAGCCAGGAGGCGTTCTAGTAACAAAGTGAAGGATGAATGATGAGGAGAGTGTTACATCACCATACCACAAGGCTAATGTGTCTTGAATGTGTTGGCAGAGAGCTACGAGGCGTTCCAGTACCTGTCGCAGGGCGGCGACGCGGGCATCGCGGGCGTGGACGACGCGGCGGCCTTCCGGGAGACGGAGCACGCGCTGAGCACGCTGGGTTTCAGCGAGCGCGAGCGCGGGGAGCTGTACGCCGTGCTGGCGGCCGTGCTGCACCTGGGCAACGTGGCGCTGCTGCCCGGCCCCGCCTGCGAGGGCAACGACACCAGCGAGGATACCAGCCAGATCATGGTACCGACCCCCCCCCACTTCCCCCACCCCCTCTCCCACTGGCGTGCAAGGCCGTTCATGAACCAAGATCTAGAGTCTTTCACTTTTGCATGCATCGGGTCTATGTTTGGCATTCTTTAAAAGCGTTAAACAGGGATGTGTTATGTCATAATCAGTAATAACTTTCTAGTAATTTGACTTTGGGTCATTATAAACAAGGTAGCTCTAAGTGAGTGACCGTTTTCTAGGAGAGACTAATCTACAATGCCCTTGCAGACCATGCGGGTATGTTATTGTCACCAATGTGTCACCAACATACCCTTACATAAACCAAGACACATTTTGTTAGTTTTTTTGCTAACTTTAAAAAACTGGAGATTTATACGATTAATCATATAAATTTCCTTTTTTTTGGACATGCATTAGGGTAAGTTTGACATCTCTCAAGGTGTTCAACAGGGATGTGTAATGTCATAGTGGATGTTTAATATACAATTATGTAAGGTGGTTGAATATATAAATACCCACGGTGACATTACACACCCCTGTTTAACACCTTCACTGGTGGCCTAGTCACTGATTGGTCGGCTTCCAGCCGGACGACCCGCACCTGGCGGCGTTCTGCGCGCTGACGGGCGCCGCGCCGGGCGCGCTGGCCGAGCGGCTGACGCAGCGCGCGCTCGTGTCGCGCAGCGAGCTCATCGAGTCGCCCATGAGCGCGACGGCGGCGCGCGGCGCGCGGGACGCGCTCGCCAAGCACCTCTACGCAGGCCTCTTCTCCTGGCTGGTCTGTGGCGCCAACAGGGCGCTGCGCTGCGACCAGCCCACGCACCACCGCATAGGTGAGGGCCCATCACTCCGTCTTCTTCTTCCTCTCTAGCCTCTGGATCAAGGGTACTGCACAGTAATGGTGTTATCTTTGTGTAAGGTACTGCATCCTCGGCTCTACCCGACCCAGTTCCTCCAGGGTATGCTCGGCTACAATAGTTAAGAGACTAGAAGGAATGTGTATTTGATGAGCCATTTTTATCCATTGTTGTGTAGTATGATCAATAATCCTGAAATTATCCGGAGCATTGGTCTGTATGTTCCCGATAGTTACCTAAGACAGTGTCGGCATAGATTGTTTCACATTCCTATATACAGGACCAAGGACTAGAAGGAACTTGTATTTGATGACTCTTGAGTCAGAGTTTCTGGGTTCGAACCCACTCTACCACAATTTGATACATATTTCTAAGAATGAGCCGGTTCGGTTCACAGAAACAGTATGAATTTGAAGTGTTTCTGTAAATAATAAAAAACACAAATACAAAAGAAAAGTCGCCCAGACATCCGCAACTGTTCTTCATCTATGCTGAGATACCAGAACACTGTGTAATCCATGTCCATTGTGTGTTTGAAGGTGTCTTGGACATATACGGCTTTGAGACGTTTGAGATCAACTCCTTTGAGCAGTTCTGCATCAACTACGCCAACGAGAAGCTCCAGCAGCAGTTCAACTCCCACGTCTTCAAGCTGGAGCAAGAGGAGTACCTCAGGGTGAGCTTCTAGGTCCCCTTCCTTGCTGTCCCCTTCTCACCACAGGCGATGATGCCAGGCGCCATGAAACACACACTCTAGCACAGGCTAATGCACACCCCAACACAAAGGCTAACGCACACCCTAACATAAAGAGCAACACACACCCTAACACAAACGTGAAGTGCAAATTTCATGTAACCCTAGGTTTTCTAATAATCACATATTGCACAGATTTAAAACAACAGCAGCGTTAAACCATTATACGTACGTAGGTAATTTTTTTTTAGTAAACTTCTGGAAAACTTAAAATCTATAAAAAATTATCAAACCTTCAAAACTAAAATAAAAAAAACATACAAGACTCACCCCTACCTAGACTCCATACCAAGGAATATATATATATTTTTTTTACTTTGTTCATTTTTCCGCCTCCGTAGTGTAATGGTCAGCATGCTCGGCTACCGTTCTGGAGGTCCCGGGTTCTATTCCCAGGGGGGGTCAAATAAATATAAGTGATTTTTTCACTTTAATATTTATTCAATATTTATTCAATACTACCCTGGACCCTCCGCTTCAGGTAGTACCTGAAGCGGAGGGCTGATCATCTTTACTTCTTGTGTTAACGATTAACACAAAGGCTAACACGCACACCCTCACACAAAGGTTAACCGCACATCTTAATACAAAAGCTAACGCACACTCTAAAACAAACAGTAAAACATACCTTAATGCAAAGGCTAATGAACACCCTAACAAAGGCTGATACACATCATAAAACAAAGGCTATTGCAGACCCTAACACAAAAGCTAATACAAAGGTTAGCACACACCCTAACATAAAGAAAAATACACACCCTAGCACAAATACTAATGCACACCGTAACACAAAGGTTGACACACGTCTCTAACATAAAGGATAATAAAGCACATCCTAATAAGGAGTACCTCAGGGTGAGCTTCTAGGTCCCCTTCCTTGCTGTCCCCTTCTCGCCACAGGCGATGATGCCAGGCGCCATGAAACACACTCTAGCACAGGCTAATGCATACCCCAACACAAAGTCTAACATCCAATAAATACACAATGAGCTAGTCATACTAGTTGACCGAGTGGCATGTGTACTTGCAGGAGGACATCACGTGGACCATGATCCACTTCTACGACAACCAGCCGTGCATCGAGCTGATCGAGGCGCGGCTCGGGGTGCTGGACCTGCTGGACGAGGAGTGCCGGGTGCCGCAGGGCTCCGACGCGGGCTGGGCCGCCAAGCTGCGCCTGCGCTGCGCCGCCTCCAAGCACTTCTCCATACCGCGCTTCCACAGCGAAGGTGAGCGCCCACCGCACACTCACTCCCTGCACACTCACTCACTGCCCACCCACTCACTGTACACTCACTCATCATTCACCCACTCAGCGTCCGCTGCACACTCACTCCCTGCACACTCACTCATTCATTGTCCACTCACTCACTGCCCACCCACTCACTGTACACTCACTCATTGTCCACCCACTCAGTGCCGACTGCACACACATTCACTGCCCACCCACTCACTGTACACCCACTCATCATCCGCCCACTCAGCGCCCGCTGCATACTCACTCCCTGCACACTCACTCATTCATTGTCCACTCACTCATTGTCTATTCACTCACTGCCCACCCACTCACTGTACACTCACTCATTGCCCACCCACTCACTGTACACTCACTCATCTCATGATACAAAGTTTTATTTTGTACTAAACAATTGAAATCCATTTCGAAGAACATTTTCAGTATGTTCAAATACTTTATACAAATTTTACAGATTTGTTTACCAATCTGGATTTTTCCTCTTAGAAGAATAAAGAAGTCTGGGTATTTACATTCTACGACCTTTATTTATTTATTGATTTATTTCAAAACATATTATGTACATAAGTCATATATATACATATAATATTCCCGATGAGTAATTTCTAGACCTGCCATAGGTAAACCAGCCGATGACAGGTAATAAGCCCTGTGAACACCCAGACTTCTTCATCTGTGTTGAGATGCCAAAAGAGATGAAAATAAAGTTGTGACTGCCCATCATCGGATGTTGGTATTGCAGCGTTTGTGATAAAGCACTTTGCGGACGACGTGCTGTACCAGGCGACCGGGTTCCTGGACAAGAACCGGGACACGGTGCTGGAGGAGCAGGTGCGCCTGCTGCACGGCGCTGCCACCGGCCTGCTGGCCGCGCTCTGCTCCGGGGAGGACCTGCAGCTGGGCGCGCCCGCGCCCGCCGTGAGGCACAAGGTACGTGCCGTCTGCCACTTGTGGATCTCCAAGTGTGCGAGGCTCTAGGGTTCATGGGACATGCCTCCAGGTGTGCGAGCCTCTAGGGTTCATGGGACATGCCTACAGGTGTGCGAGCCTCTAGGGTTCATGGGACATGCCTACAGGTGTGCGAGCCTCTAGGGTTGATGCATCATGCCTCCAGTTGTGCGAGCCTCTAGGGTTCATGGGACATGCCTCCAGGTGTGCGAGCCTCTAGGGTTCATGGGACTTGCCTCCAGGTGTGCGAGCCTCTAGGGTTCATGGGACTTGCCTCCAGGTGTGCAAGCCTCTAGGGTTCATGGGACATGCCTCCAGGAGTCTAGGGTTCATGTGGCATGACCGCGTGACACAAGATACGTGCCGCCCGCTTGAAATACGAAAGTCTAAAAATCTACAAGGATCCACGAGCTGTCGTTGACTGGGTTGATCATTAAATACACTTGTGAAAGTTTCATCATTCTGCCTGTTAGTGTATTATAAATAAATTTTCTTCGTCTCTGTTGAGAATCTGTTGAGACATCTGTAGTAATACACATATAAGTGATTTTTTCACTCTAATATTACCCTGGACCGGTACCTGAAGCGGAGGGCTGATCACCTTTCCTTCATGTGCTCATTATCAAGATAACACTGCGTTTATATGATGCAGTGCCCTATGCACCATTGGGTGCAGATGAGGGTTTGAAGAAAAATAATACACATGAGTGCGTAGAGTACTAACCTAACCTGTGCTAGTTGTGTGGCTGTTTGCAGGTGTCGGCACCTCTGGACCTGTATATAGGAATGTGAAACAATCTATGCCGACGCTGTCTTAGCTAACTATCCGGAACATACAGACCGATGCTCCGGATAATTTCAGGATTATCCATCATACTGCACAGCAATGGATAAAAATGCCTCATCAAATACATTGATACTCTTCCTATAGGCATAACCATCGGCAGGTAGATGTATGTATCTATTTATTGCAGGTGTCGGTGCTGCCCGAGCGGCCGGCCACGAAGCAGCACAAGCAGACGGTGGGCGCGCAGTTCCGCGCCTCGCTGGGCGCCCTCATGGCCTCGCTCAACTCCACCACGCCGCACTACGTGCGCTGCATCAAGCCCAACGACGACAAGCGCCCCTTCCAGTACGACCCGCGCCGGGCCGTGCAGCAGCTGCGGTGAGTCCGGCACTGGAATGCAGTGGGCGTCTCGGGGTGGCGCTCCGATGCCACCCTGGACTGTTCACCCTACTAGAGATGTATCAGTACTATAGGTGTCCAGAATGGTGCTCCGATGCCACCCTGGACTGTTCATCTTACTAGAGATGTACCAGTACTATAGGTGTGGGAGAGGGAATGGCGCTCCGATGCCACCCTGGACTGTTCATCTTACTAGAGATGTACCAGTACTATAGGTGTGGGAGAGGGAATGGTGCTCCGATGCCACCCTGGACTGTTCATCTTACTAGAGATGTACCAGTACTATAGGTGTGGGAGAGGGAATGGTGCTCCGATGCCACCCTGGACTGTTCATCTTACTAGAGATGTACCAGTACTATAGGTGTGGGAGAGGGAATGGTGCTCCGATGCCACCCTGGACTGTTCATCTTACTAGAGATGTACCAGTACTATAGGTGTGGGAGAGGGAATGGTGCTCCGATGCCACCCTGGACTGTTCATCTTACTAGAGATGTACCAGTACTATAGGTGTGGGAGAGGGAATGGTGCTCCGATGCCACCCTGGACTGTTCATCTTACTAGAGATGTACCAGTACTATAGGTGTGGGAGAGGGAATGGTGCTCCGATGCCACCCTGGACTGTTCATCTTACTAGAGATGTACCAGTACTATAGGTGTGGGAGAGGGAATGGTGCTCCGATGCCAACCTCAACATATTTTTTCTTCTTTCTATTTTATTTAATAAATAAGGGACTGGACAACTCAGAATACATATGATATATAAATTTTATAGGTGTCTCACCCTAGTTAGTTAGTTGTAACTGTGATAAGTCTCTTAAAAAGTGCCTAAAATAAAGAAAACGTAGTTGGGAGTGAGCAATATTTAACTATTGTTTTGTTTCCAGGGCTTGTGGAGTACTGGAGACCATCAGGATATCGGCGGCTGGATTCCCATCTCGGTGGCTGTACTCCGAGTTCTTCCTCAGGTAACCGTCTTTCAATCACTTAACGCTCTAGACTTCTTCCTAGCCTAGACTGACACGATGATTGCCAACCTTCAGCGTGGAGTGCTCGGGCCGTTGTATGAGGGGAGAGAAATAGCGAGTGATAGGTATTATATTACAAGGTGGCGTGGAAGGTAAACGCAGCGTAGGAAGAAGGCGTATATCCTGGCTCCGCTGCAGCACTGGGGCGCTGCTCAGAGCGGCTGCAGACTGACACGATGATTGCCAACCTTCAGCGTGGAGTACTCGGGCCGTTGTATGAGGGGAGAGAAATAGCGAGTGATAGGTATTATATTACAAGGCGGCGTGGAAGGTAAACGCAGCGTAGGAAGAAGGCGTATATCCTGGCTCCGCTGCAGCACTGGGGCGCTGCTCAGAGCGGCTGCAGACTGACACGATGATTGCTAACCTTCAGCGTGGAGTACTCGGGCCGTTGTATGAGGGGAGAGAAATAGCGAGTGATAGGTATTATACTACAAGGTGGCGTGGAAGGTAAACTGGTCACTATGATTGTGCCAGCCTGGAGTGGCGCAGTAAGTCGAAGAACAGTATGGTTTGTTAATGTGAGATTGCGGTTGCAGGTATCGGGTGCTGTGCCACTCCAAGTACATCAACCGGCAGGACTACAGGGCCACCTGCTCCAGCATCATACACAACTGCATCAAGGACGAAGACAAGTACCGCTTCGGGAAGACCAAGATCTTCTTCAGGGCCGGACAGGTAACGCGAGAGAATATCACAGCTTCACACAACTTTTCAATTCAATTCAATTAATTGGATTGTGAGTACATTAACAAAAATTCGAAATTAACCGGATCCACGCGGCTCGCATAACTGTATGTGTTTTCACAAAACATGCCCCATACGCGGCTGACATAAGCGTATGTGTTTTTACTTTGCTCCAAGTTTCGAACCTCAGTACAACTTGGAGGGATTTTTTCATGGTGTGGAACATTGGATAAAATACTACGTCAATCCTTGGCCTTATGACATCTGTTGCAATATCTGACTAATAATTTGTAACATCACAAGGATAAATAAAAGAACAGATCCCTGATTTTTCTTGAGGTCGATAATTAGTCCGCGCCATAATCATGCCCTATATCTGTCTCACTCTCGACGCTACGCATCGCCAGTGGGTAAGAGTGACACACGATGCGTGCTTTGATTTATTTATGTTACGATCTTATTTGTTTATATTACGATATATTTCAAGAATAATGTAGAAGAATCCCTTATGGGAATACCCCCTCTGGCACATGGAACAGGTATCGTTCCGCATATCTTCCTACAGGCATAACCAGCCCCGTAAATGCCCAGACTTCCATATTCTTCTTCATCTTTGATGAGATGTCAAAAAATAATACCTTTCAGCTGTTTCTAAGAGTGTTATCGTTACAAAACTAGACCTTTTTTCCGCGGTGCACCAGCTTACCACCACGGTACACACTCTGCGGAACACTGGTGTGAGAGAGGCACTCCCGTTAGCTTTGTCTCGGTTACGGACGTGTCCGGTTGTGCGTTGCAGGTGGCGTACCTGGAGAAGCTGCGGGCGGAGCACCTGCGGCGGTGCTGCATCATCATGCAGAGCCAGCTGCGCGCGTACGTGGCGCGCAAGGCCTACCTGCGCCTGCGCGCGGCCGTGTGCGGCCTGCAGCGCCACGCGCGCGGCTACCTCGCGCGCAGGTAACCTCCCTTCCCGGTCATGTGTGACTAGTGCACACTGCTTGAAGTAACTTGTAATATCTCCGTAAATATCTTCTTCTCTCTCTTCTGCTCGGTGTAGGCCTTGCAGCCTATGTTAAGAAAGGTTATGAGGAGATGCATGAATGTGGAAGAGGCACGGAATTTCTGCAAATTTGCAAAGACAAGTAAATTCAACTGGTTATTTAATGACTTTTAAATTTTGTTGAATTGTTTTTTTTTATATCCAAAATCTCTAAATCATGCAATGAGTTTATAAAAAAAAATAGATAAATTTCTTCTTCTCTTCTTCTTCTTTGTGATTAGCCTCCTGCGATGTGGATCCATCTCTTTGGTGGTCTGCCCGGGAGTTGGTCTACCTTGGGGTTGGCCGTACAGTGCGATGTGGGGGAGTCTGGATGGTTCCATTCTCCTCACACGCGCATACCGTTGTCTCCTTCGTTGCCTTCCCCACCTAACGACATCTTCCATCTCGCATATTTCCCATATATAATTAAAAAGTAACTTTGTTTTAAAATCACCATAAATATTTTATTATAACTTAATTATAATGTCTACCGGATTCGAAGCTAACCGCTTCTTTATCAAGACTGATTAATACTAAAACTCTATAAAAATAAATAAAGCCACTTGAGATCTACCCAAGCTTCTTTCCCTAACCGTCAAAATATTTTGAATATTGTTTAGTAGATAGTGTTTTAGTATTAATCAGTCTTGATAAAGAAGCGGTTAGCTTCGAAACCGGTAGACATTATAATTAAGTTATAATAAAATATTTATAGGGATTTTTAAATCAAAGTAACATTTTAATTATAAAATGGAAAATCACAAAGTTAATGCTTCAAATATAAATTATAATTCCCTTATCCTGGCGTTTCTTATTCCGTCTCGTAGACTCCTATAATATTTTTTAAAAACCCTTACCGCACCCCAATGGTGCATAGGGCACTGCTTCATATAAACGCAGTGTTATCTCGATCGATTACACATGAAGGAAAGGTGATCAGCCCTCCACTTCAGGTACCAGTCCAGTGTAATATTGAATAAATATTAGAGTGGAAAAATCACTTTTATTTATTAAACCCCCCTGGGAATCGAACCCGGGACCTCCAGAACGGTAGCCGAGCATGCTGACCATTACACTACGGAGGCGGACTAAAAATAATAAATAAAACTAGTATTAATAAATGTAATGAATAATAAGTTCAGATTTTAGGTATTCCGCCATAGTACTTTTACGCATTGCATGGAAAATGATTAAAGAAAACACTTCGTTTTTTACCACTTGAGTTTTATTAGACTACATGTTTCAGAAGTTAAACTTCCATCATTCAGGTCTGTATAGTAACTAAAATAAAAAATATAAAATTGTTCTATAAATAAGGAGAGGGGAAAGTAAGGGGAAGGGGTTAGTCAAGGAACGGAGTTTGAAAACAAAGGAAAAATGGAAAGCAATGGCGAAGAATTTTGAAACAATATATTATTTTATAAATTATTATTAGAATTCAGGTTTTTTTGTATTTCAAAATTTTCAAGATAATTCATAATTTGGCCTTTATATGGAACAAGGTGTAATAATTTTAATTTATGAGAGTGAAATGAGTGATTAGTATCTATTATATGATTTGCAAATTCCGAAAAATAATTACTAACAAGACCGCTATGATGTTCTTATTACACCTTGATAAAGGCCAAATTATGAATTATCTTGAAAATTTAGAAATACAAAAAAACCTGAATTCTAATAATAATTTATTAAATAATATATTGTTTCAAAATTCTTCACCATTGCTTTCCATTTTTCCTTTGTTTTCAAACTCCGTTCCTTGACTAACCCCTTCCCCTTACTTCCCCCTCTCCTTATTTATAGAACAATTTTATATTTTATATTTTAGTTATTATACAGACCTGAATGATGGAAGTTTAACTTCTGAAACATGTAGTCTATATTAAAACTCAAGTGGTAAAAAACGAAGTGTTTTCTTTAATCATTGTAACATGTCTTACCACAAAGTTAATGCCAAAACAATAAATAAAATATTGAATGGAAAAAATAAATTGTTACAGTTACCACTTATCGGGCACGTTATACAGATATTTCGTGAGAATATTCCATCTCGGTTCTCAGTTGCGTTTCTAGTAATGAACCGAGTTGAGAATTGCATACGCCACGCGTGTGTGTAGCATGCGCCGCAGTCAGCAGTAGCTTTCGAGCAGCCAACAGAGGCCGTTGTGTTGAGTATCATGTTTTCAAACTTCAATAAACATCATTTTGAATTCAAATATAATATTATTTTTTGACATCTCATCAAAGATGAAGAAGGATTTGGAAGTCTGGGCATTTACGGGGCTGACGACCGTCATAGGCTGGTTTAAGTGATCACTTTGCACACGTGTAACATTCACCAATTCTACCCATTATTGACAACCACACTATTCAAATTCTTGGAAGTTCTATATATATGAACCAATTTAGAAACCTTGTTCTTGAATCACTAGAACTTCACTAGAGACATCTATTGGTGAGATGTAAAGAAGCTTTTTAATAAGCAGAAACTCTTATATTCGTGTGTCCGTGAAGATTGCTCAGTTAACAGTTAGTTCAGTTAGTTAGCTGGGAGGGGTTGGGCGTGAGTGTGCGGATGAATAGACTAGGTGTTGACGGGGCTGTGTGTCCGCAGACTGGCGCAGCAGCTGCGCCGGCAGCGCGCCGCCGTGACGCTGCAGAGGCACGTGCGCGGGTGGCTGCAGCGCGTGCGCTATGGGCGCCTGCGCAGGACCGCGCTGGGCCTGCAGGCGCGCGCCCGGGGCATGCTCGCGCGCAGGCGCTTCCGGGACATGCGCAGGAACAACGCCGTGAGTGGGACTCTTCTTCCTCATCATATATGCTTATTTCTTCATCAAACCCTTATCCGCACCCCAGTGGTGCATAGGGCACTGCATATAAACGCAGTGTTATCATGATCATTAACACGTGAAGGAATGGTGATCAGCCCTCCGCTTCAGGTACCAGTCCAGGGTGATTTTGAATAAATATTTGACCCCTCCAAGGAATCGAACCCGGGACCTCCAGAATGGTAGCCGAGCATGCTGACCATTACACTATGGAGGCGAATATGCTTATTTAGATGTTTATTTAGATGACTAATGAAGAAGATCCATGGCGACTGCCTGGTTCACAATATCATCAAGTTCTCTGCGCCCTATGTGCCCATACCACCTCCAATTGCCTTTCCTCTACCTTACCATTGATGCCTGTTACAGCCAGGCTCCCACGAATGCGCGAACTCTTCATTTTGTCTCTAAGGGACACTCCAGCTGACCATCTAAGCATTCGCATTTCAGCAGTTTTTAATTTTTTCATTTCAAACCCTTATCCGCACCCCAATGGTGCATAGGGCACTGCATTATATAAGCAAAGTGTTATCTTGATCGTTAACACACGAAGGAAAGGTGATCAGCCCTCCGCTTCAGGTACCAGTCCAGGGTAATATTGAATAAATATTGGATTTGAAAAAAGTTTTTTCAGCAGTTTTTAGTAACTTTTAACTCTATATATTTTTTAGATATTTTCATTTGGTGTGGTTAAATTGTTTCCATATTTCCTTGCAGGCCATCACCATACAGCGACATGTTCGCGGCTGGCTCGCCCGCAGGAGGTACGCCAAAATGCGCAAGCAGGTCGTCATATGTCAAGCTGCCGTGAGTGAATTTATTTTATCAAAATAATTAATTGACCAGAATATTTTTTTACTTACCGCTTTGAACATACTTGTGGGGCCGCTGCGGAGCTGAGATTTTGTTACTGACTTACTGACTAATTATCACGTCGCTAACCGCAGGGGCAGGCAGAGAGAATAGAATGCCACACCACTTGTCTTTGCAAACAATCTTCGCCTCTTCCATACTCGTAGACTCCTGACTCGTAGACGCCCAAGTGTTTAAAATACTTGAATTTGCCAAGTTTTCTTTGATCTTCCTTTGCTTCTATTTTTAACTACAATCGCCTCATAAATTTGTTTTACCGTTCTTTCTTCACTCATTCGTACCACATGTCTAAACCATCTCAACACACCTTCCTTGGTTTGATGGATAATGCTTATCTCAGCCTTGCACCCTTTCCTTATATCACCATTGGAACATCTACCATACATGGTCTTGCCGCACTGAGAGATGGCGTTCCGACTGCGTCCAGTCTACTTTCATCCTTCTTGGTTTGCTGGATAATGCTCATCTCAGCCTTGCATTCTTTCCTTATATCACCATTGGAACATCTACCATACATGGTCTTGCCGCACTGAGAGATGGCATCCCGACTGCATCCAGTCTACTCTCATCCTTCCCAAACCATCCCAAGCCGCCTTCCTTAGTTTGCTGGATAGTGCTCATCTCAGCCTTGCACCCTTTCCACCATTGGAACATCTATCATCCATCATTTTGCCAATCATTCGTCTGAGAGATCGCATTTAGACAGTCTACTTTCATTCATCTTTTGTCAGTTCTTTCAATTATCCATGCATACATGAGACAGCCGTGGTGACATTACACATCCCTGTTTAACACCCTTAAAGATGCCGAACCAAGACTAAAAATGAACCACTCACCCTGCCACATGTACGGGTATAGTTTACCAAATCATTTCCACACTTTTATCAGTTATAGCAAATAAAAACCTATCAGCGAAAGCTAAACTGGCAGTACACATCGGAGTCCTGGTTCCGACCCTAATGTATAGAAGTAAAACACGGAGTTGGAAAAAGAAGGAGGAAAGTAGACTGGATGCAGTCGGAATGCGATCTCTCAGAAGAATGTGCGACAAAACGATGTGTGATAGATGTGCGAATAGTGAAATAAGGAAGGAATGCAAAGCTGAGATAAGCATTATCGATAAAATTAAGAAAGGTGTGTTGAGATGGTTTGGACATGTGGAACGAATGAGTGAGGAAAGAACGGCGACAAATTTACGAGGCGAATGTTACTGTAAAAAGGAGCAGAGGAAGACCGAGGAAAACATGGCACGACCAGGTACGCCAAATACTCGAAAGCGTTCAGGTTAGGAATCGAAACAATCGGCGGGTATGTATGAGGACATGCATGAACGTGGAAGAGGCGAAGAGTGTCATGGGTAGAATTGGTGAATGTTACACATGTGCAAAGTGATGCGAAGATTGTTTGCAAAGACAGAGTGGTGTGGCAAAGACACATTAAACCACGAGTGTAAGTCCCTCTCCAAGCACAAGAGCACAGTCTCTTTTATGGAGAGGCACAGCGAATCGAAATTTAAAAGTTCTCCATGTGTATAAATGATTCAAATGTATTATGCTATAAATAAAAATGTAAATCTATTTACCTTTTAACCGCGTTCACTTTGTTCCTGAGAGACGCCCGTGCGTGGCGGTATTTTGCCGTTTTTTAAATGATTACTTTTATCATGTATTTAGTTAAGAAACGATTTATTTTCCTAAACAAAAACGTTCAATGGGATTCATTGTGCCTTTTTGGCACTCTATAATACACTCGTGTCACATTATTCTTGAAATATATCGTAATATAAACAAATAAGATCGTAACATAAATAAATCAAAGCACGCATCGTGTGTCACTCTTACCCACTGGCGATGCGTAGCGTCGAGAGTGAGACAGATATAGGGCATGATTATGGCGCGGACTAATTACCGACCGCAAGAAAAATCAGGGATCTATTGTTTTATTTATCCTTGTGATGTTACAAATTATTAGTCAGATATTTCAACAGATGTCATAAGGCCGAGGATTGACGTATTATTTTATCCAAAGTTCCGCACCATGAAAAAATCCCTCCAAGTTGAACTGAGGTTCGAAACTTGGAGTAAAGTAAAAATACAAACGGTTATGTCAGCCGCGTACGGGGAATGTTTTGTGAAAACACATACGGTTATGCGAGCCGCGTGGATCCGGTTAAATGAATAAAAAATAAATAAAAAAAGACAGGGTGGTGTGGCGTTCTATTCTCTCTGCCTACCCCTGTGGGGAAGCGGCGTGATGGTTAGTTAGTTCGTTATTTCCACATTTTTATCCATGTATAGATCAAGCTAACTGCGATATCTAACTTTTTGTAATAACACCAAAACTCGAGTGGGCTTCAAGTATGGGGAACATAATCCTTGCCTTAGCTGTGCTTATCTCTCTGAAAAAATAACAATATTTAAACCGAATCGATTAAAAACTTATCATATTACGTTTTGTATCTTAATATCCATCATAAATCTGCCATCCTGCATTCCAGTCTTCTCACGTTTCCATATCTCAACCTTTAGAGTGCTGAGAATCGAAATACATTGACTGGTATATTTTATAAGTATGCTGATATTGCTGTAAAATTGGTCCTTTTTATTTATTAGACTAACTAATTAAACTAATTAACCATCACGTCGCTTCTCCGCAGGGGTATGCAGAGAGAATCGAACGCCACACCACTCTGTCTTTGCAAACATTCTTCGCCTCTTCCACGTTCATGCATCTCCTCATACATACCCGCCGATTGTTACGACTCCTAACCTGACCACTTTCAAGTATTTGGCATACCTGATCGTGCCATGTTTTTCTCGGTCTTCCTCTGCTCTTTTTTCCACTTACATTCGCCTCATAAATTTGTTTTACCGTTCTTTCCTCACTCATTCGTTCTGCATGTCCAAACCATCTCAACACACCTTTCTTAATTTTATCGATAATACTTATCTCAGCTTTGCATTCCTTCCTTATTTCACTATTCGCACATCTATCATACATCGTTTTGTCGCACATTCTTCTGAGAGATCGCATTTCGACTGCATTCAGTTTACTTTCATCCTTCTTTTGCCAACTCCATGTTTCACTTCCATACATTAGAGCTGGAACCAGGACTCCGTTGTGGAATGCCAGTTTAGCTTCTGCTGACAGGTTTTTATTTGCTATAACTGATTTCAGTGCACCATTCACTTTGTTCCCAGTTTATTAGGTGTATGCAAAATAGACTATCTTTATCAAATATTGACCAATTTAACCCTTTGCACCCGAATGGCGACAATATTTATTCATTTATTGAATGGCTAATGCCTTTAGCATAATACATATAGGGTATACAGTATCTAATATAAAAATACACCAATGAATACACTAATAGAGAAACAAAAAGTCTTAAATATAAAATAATAATAAATTAACAAATAGTAAGCACTGGTAAGCACTGGTGGATAACAATATATTAAATAAGTATAGATTTATTTAATATAATGTTATCCACCTTGAAGTGTGTACTTTCTCAGCATTTCTTCTCCATGTTATAATGGATAAATGTAAACGTTGTGTTTCCCTCTCTCTCGCTGCTCGCTGATGGTGTGTGAAGGAGACGTGTATTGACCAGTGCTTACTATTTGGTATTTTATTATTATTTTATGTTTAAGACTTTTTGTTTCTCCATTAGTGTATTTTTATATTAGATACTGTATATATGTATTATGTTAAAGGCTTTAGCCGTTCAATAAACAAATACTACTACTACTACCATCACGCCGTTTCCCCGCAGGGGTAGGCAAAGAGGATGGAACGCCACACTCTTCTGTCCTGACATACACTCCTCGCCTCCTTCACATCCATACATCTAGTCATACATGCCCTCCGATTACGCAGACTTTTGACACCGCCAGATTTTAGGTTCTGATTGATCTGATCGTGCCAAGTCTTCTTCGGTCGTCCACGTTCTGTTTTCCCTCTCACATTCGCCACATATATTTTCTTAGTCATTCTCCCGCTATCCATTCGCTCCGCATGTCCGTACCACCGCAAAGAGCTCTTCCTAATCTCTTCAATTATTCCTCGTTCAGCCTTACATTCCTTTCTTATATCGTCGTTTTTAATTCTGTTATACAATGATTTTCCACACATTCGTCTGAGGGGGCGCATTTCAACAGCGTTCACTCTGCTTTCATCCTTTCATCCAAAAAAAAAAAAGAAAAAAATAAATATAAGAGAAAAATGTCAGCACTAAAACGGTTAATGAAATAAGACTGCAGTATTTATTTTGATAGTTTTTGTCACCTCTCCATATCACACTTGTCCATTTGTAATCAGTTTCTTACTACGCACACTCGGTTCAGTAGTTTTTCGCATGTTTTTCTCAATATTACATCCCGAAAGAGGTCGAAATTGACAGTTTATATTACGTTTTGGGAGAGGTCAAATTAAGAGTAATATCGCAACCGCAAGGGGTCAAATTGAGAGTTAATATAAAATGTGAATTTTGCAATACGAAGTCGAATTGAGAGTGAATATCACATTCTGCAAGAGGTCAAATTGAGAATAATATCACATTCTAGAAGAGTTTGAATAGAGAGTTTATTTAACGTTCCGGAAGAGGTCAAATTGAGAATTGATATCACATTCCGCAAGAGGATCAAATTGAGAGTTAATATCACATTCCGCAAGAGGATCAAATTGAGATTTAATACCACATTCCAGAAGAGGTCGAATTGGGAATTTATATCACATTTCGCAATAGGTCAAATTAAGACTTAATATCACATTCCGCAAGAGGTCAAATTGACAGTTAATATCACATTCCGGGAGAGGTCAAATTGAGAGTTGCTGAACTCTCTCGACAGTTCGTCAAGTGGAGATGTACTGCTATACTGCTTTGGGAAATCGCTTCTAAATAATGTAAACCGATTCTAGCTCGGTTTACAATAATGAATTCCGAATTGACGAACGGAGAATGGTGCTATTTTTGACGCACCGTGCCGTGAATAGCACCCATTTTGTGTTATACCATTTTTTGGATCTCTTTGTGCGATCCGTCAGAGTGTTGGAAGCCCTTCTGAAGCCCTCTGAATACAGCCTGGGAAAAATGGTGGAGGTTTGTATCTCACAACAGTCTTCTTCGTCTTTGTCAAGACTTGGACACTTCATATTTATGATAGCCATCTGTGGTATTGAAAGGAGAGTAAAAGAAAATTATGTCGTGAATGTGGTTGGATGAAGGAAGGATGAAAGTAGACTGAGTGCGGTCGAAATGCGATCTCTCAGACGAATGTGTGGCAAGACGATGTATGATGAATGTTCGAATGGTGATAAAAGGAGAGAATGCAAGGCCGAGATAAGTAATATTGATAAAATTGAGAAAGGTGTGTTGAGATGGTTTGGGCATGTGGATCAAATGAGTGAAGAAAGGGTGGTAAAATTAATATATGAGGCGAATGTGGTTGGTAATAGAAGCAGAGGAAGACTTGGCACGATCGAGTGTTTTAAATACTTGTGCGTGGTCAGGTCAGGTGCCGGAATAATCGGCGGGTATGTGTTAGGAGATGCATGTATGTAGAAGAGGCCAAGATTGTTTGCAAAGACAGATCAGTGCGGCGTTCTATTCTCTCTGCCTACCCTTGCGGTAAGTGGCGTAGCAGTTAGTTAGTCAGTTGGTCTATCTCTGGTGTTCTCCTCATACTGTGACTACGGCCGGATGATCAACGCACTGTTGTCGGGCAGTTTTGTTCACCAACCCCGCCCCTAATTATACTCTGGCAGTCTGCCGCCCGACCCTCAGTATACTAATCACAAGTAGCCGCAACACCCAATTCCCATCTGTACAATGTTTGCAGGCGTCTCTCGCGCTCTACCTAAAGTAAGCAAATAGAACGCTCGCAAGCGTCTCCCGCTCTCTACCGACAGTATGGAAAAGGACCCTAATTATACTCTGGCAGTCTGCCGCCCGACCCTCAGTATACTAATCACAAGTAGCCGCAACACCCAATTCCCATCTGTACAATGTTTGCAGGCGTCTCTCGCGCTCTACCTAAAGTAAGCAAATAGAACGCTCGCAAGCGTCTCCCGCTCTCTACCGACAGTATGGAAAAGGACCCTAATTATACTCTGGCAGTCTGCCGCCCGACCCTCAGTATACTAATCACAAGTAGCCGCAACACCCAATTCCCATCTGTACAATGTTTGCAGGCGTCTCTCGCGCTCTACCTAAAGTAAGCAAATAGAACGCTCGCAAGCGTCTCCCGCTCTCTACCAACAGTATGGAAAAGGACCCTAACTATACTCTGGCAGTCTGCCGCCCGACCCTCAGTATACTAATCACAAGTAGCCGCAACACCCAATTCCCATCTGTTCAATGTTTGCAGGCGTCTCTCGCGCTCTACCTAAAGTAAGCAAATAGAACGCTCGCAAGCGTCTCCCGCTCTCTACCAACAGTATGGAAAAGGACCCTAACTATACTCTGGCAGTCTGCCGCCCGACCCTCAGTATACTAATCACAAGTAGCCGCAACACCCAATTCCCATCTGTTCAATGTTTGCAGGCGTCTCTCGCGCTCTACCTAAAGTAAGCAAATAGAACGCTCGCAAGCGTCTCCCGCTCTCTACCAACAGTATGGAAAAGGACCCTAACTATACTCTGGCAGTCTGCCGCCCGACCCTCAGTATACTAATCACAAGTAGCCGCAACACCCAATTCCCATCTGTACAATGTTTGCAGGCGTCTCTCGCGCTCTACCTAAAGTAAGCAAATAGAACGCTCGCAAGCGTCTCCCGCTCTCTACCGACAGTATGGAAAAGATGCTTTTATGGAAACAATGCGTCGAGATAACACAGAGAAGATGTCTACTGTGAAAATTCATAAATTTGTGGCCTGTTTTTAAGAGGGATTATCCTCTTGTGATGTCGATTCCCAGCTGTCAATCCATCTCTACCTTGGGGTTGGCCGTACAGTGCAATGTAAGGAAGTCTGGATGGTTCCATTCTCCTCACACGCGCACACCATTGTCTCCTTCGTTGCCTCCTCACCTGGCGACATCTTCCATCTCACATATTTCATCACTTCGACACAGTGCTTTGTACACCGTTACGGTTGGAATTTCACAGAACTCCATAACCTTCCTTCATGAATGTATGGAATTTCAATTTAAAATGTAACCAAACAATACAGCTTAAAATATATCATATATGGTTTATGCCATCATCTCTATAGTACAACTGAGATGTCCAAAATTATACCAAAATATATATACAGCCACATACATAAGTGAAACATGGAGTTGGCAAAAGAAGGATGAAAGTAGACTGAATGCAGTCGAAATGCCATCTCTCAGAATAATGTGCGACTAAACGATGTATGATAGATGTGCGAATAGTGAAATAAGGAAGGAATGCAAGGCTGAGATAAGCATTATCGATAAAATTAAGAAAGGTGTGTTGAGATGGTTTGGACAAGCAGAACGAATGAGTGAGGAAAGAACGGTAAAACAAATTTATGAGGCGAATGTAATTGGAAAAAGGAGCAGAGGAAGACCGAGAAAAACATGGCACGATCAGGTATGCCAAATACTTGAAAGTGGTCAGGTTAGGAGTCGTAATAATCGGCGGGTGTGTATGAGGAGATGCGTGAATGTGGAAGAGGCGAAGAATGTTTGCAAGGACAGAGTGGTGTGGCGCTCTATTCTCTCTGCCTACCTCTACGGGAAAGCGGCGTGATGGTTAGTTAGTTAGTTAATTAGTTAATAAAAATAATGGAGTAAAAACTCACTCCCCCAGATACAGTTTAGTCCGCAGAAACTCAGTCTCTACTCTTTTTCTACCAAAAGAGACGCTTTCAAGCGTTTCCTGCTAACAATGTGTTAAGTTGCTCGCTCGCTTGTCAGGTGCGGCGGTTCCTGGCGAGGCGCCGGTTCAAGCGGCTGAAGGCGGAGGCGCGCTCCGTGGAGCACGTGAAGAAGCTCAACAAGGGGCTGGAGAACAAGATCATCTCCCTGCAGCAGAGGCTGAGCGACCTGCAGCAGGACAACAAGCAGATAGCGCCGCTGCAGGCCGACCTGGCCGAACTCAAGTATGGCCATCTCTCAGCATAACTGGACCTGACATAACATATCATAACATGGTCTCTAATAATGCCGTCACTCTAGCATAACATATCCTAACATGAGGTCGAGTAATGCCATGACTTTCACATTACTGGTCCTAATATGAACTTCAGTAATGCCATCACTCTGGCATAACATATCCTAACATGACCTTTAGTAATGCCATCACTCTAGCATGACATATCCTAACATGAGCTTCAGTGATGCCATGACTCGAGCATAACCGGTCCTAACATAACATAGCCTAACATGGCCTCAAGTAATGCCATCACTCGAGCATAACTGGTCCTAACATTACCTTCATTAATACCATCACTCTAACATAACAAATCCTAACATGACCTTTATTAATGCCATCACTCTAGCATGACATATCCTAACATGAGCTTCAGTGATGCCATGAGTCGAGCATAACCGGTCCTAACATAACATAGCCTAACATGGCCTCAAGTAATGCCATCACTCGAGCATAACTGGTCCTAACATGACCTTTAGTAATGCCATCACTCTAACATAACAAATCCTAACATGACCTTTATTAATGCCATCACTCTAGCATAACTGGACCTAACATAACATATCCTAACACAACCTCAATTAATGCCATCACTCTAGTATAACTGGACCTAGCATAACATACCCTAACATGGCCTCGAGTAATGCCATCACTTTGACATAACATAACCTAACACAACCTCAAGTAGTACCATCACTGTGACATAACATAACATATCTTAACATGACCTTTATTAATGCCATCACTCTGACATAACATATCCTAACATGATCTCAAGTAATGCCTCACTATAACCTAATAGTAATATTAATATCTAACATAACACAACCCAATCTAATTTGAACGTTTGCAAATAATGAATATTCTCTCTCCCCAGGAGCAAGCTGGAGCCGATGCGCTCGCTGGAGGCGCTGGTGAAGGAGCTGCGCGCGACGGTGCGCGAGCGCGAGGGGCGCTTGGAAGCCCTGGACGCGCAGCTGGCCATGGAGCGCGGCAACACCATCGAGCTGGTGGAGGAGCGCGCGCGCGAGCACGCCGAGCACGCGCGCGCCGCGGCCGAGTGGCGCCGGGAGATCGAGGCGGCGCACCTGCAGCTCGCCCAGACCGCCCAGGACACGCACTCCAACCGAGAAGGTATATATTTATATATTAAGAATTATAAATAAACTTAACTCGACACACCCATCCAATGAGCTATTTACAAGCTACACGGTCCTAGATGCACGGCAACTGTTCATCAAGGAAGTACTGATTCACCTCTGGAATAAAATGGAAAAGGTAAGATCGCAACAAATTATTCGAACCCGGGCAGCGTTAAATAAAAACTATTTATTGACTTGGCGTTTAATTTGTAGAACTCCATTTAAATTTATGTATTTATTTTAAATCAAACACAGATTTTTTGAGTCTACTAAGTTGTATTTTATTAACAAAAAACATATAAAACAATTGTATTAAGCTTTAAAATATTAATTCTCAATATGGCCGTGTCAATAAATTCATCCTTTCCCAGAAAATAAATATAAGGGTACATACCTACATCCCCCATTAGCTACTGTTGTCTCCCATAAATTATTGCTGCACGTGTTAAAACTGTCACTTAGAATTGTATAGCTACATAAGGACCGTAGTCCATTTGATCTTCACATGCGTTTGATAATGCCCTAACAAGGCGAAACAATTGTCACAATATAATTTTTTATGTGTTTTTTGTTAATAAAATACAACTTAGTAGACTCAAAAAATCTGTGTTTGATTTAAAATAAATACATAAAATGGAAACTATATTGGCCCATCCGTTAAAACAAGTTTTGCGCAAAAAACTTTGTCATTCCTTGCTCCAAAGATATTTGATTTGCTGCCCAAAATCATCAAGTTTTCCAGTAGTGATCATGTCTTTAAGAACAGTGTCCGTCGATGGTTGCTTCGCATTGG